>NW_010536602.1:380-2039 GCF_000687285.1 Phaethon lepturus | reverse complement strand
GTGTGCGCTGGCTTCAGCGCCAGGACCGAGCCAAGCCCAGACAAACTGCAGACAGGAAAGCTACGCTTCTCTTCCGACTTAAAAGAGTCAGTGGATAGCCAGTTACAGGGGCGGGGGGTAAATCTATCAAATTAATTTTAATTACAATTCAAAGAAAGAAAAGCCACTTTAACATTTCTAATCAACAGTCATCTAATGAGGCATGTTGGTTCCTGTAGTCTGAACACAGTTGGAAATTTTCTAAGATAATTTACTTCATTAATATTCAGCTAGAAGTGGCTCATCCAATATTTTCCATGGTGGCATTGAGATAAAATATGTCAAAAGGAAAATCTTATATTTGACATGGACATTAAGCTTCATAAGTTTCATTCCATCTTATGAAAAAACACTTCTGACTGAAATAGAGCATTACAACCCCGATCTACCAGAATGATTAGAGTCTATCTGAATAAGAGCGGTGCCCGGCCATTATTACCAGTGATGCAAAGCAAGTTTGATCGCTTCATTTTTAGCACCACAGCACAGCAGAGCATCGTGATGTCCCTGTCCCTGCGGCACCCACTGGGTGTTGCCTTCACCCAGCCCTCAGGGCGCCCTGTCCCCAGGTGGGACCAGTATAGAGGAGTATAGGGCAGACGTGGACCTGCTGGAGCGGGGCCAGAGGAGGCCCCAGCAACTCCCCGAGGGCTGGAACAGCTCTGCTGGGAGGACAGGCTGGGAGAGCTGGGGGGGCTCAGCCTGGGGCAGAGAAGGCTCCGGGGAGACCTTCCTGCAGCTGCCGGGGTGAGAGGGGCTGAGGAGAGAGATGGGGACAGGCTTTTTGGCAGGGTCTGTTGCAGTAGGACAAGGAGTAATGGTTTTAAACTACAAGAGGGGAGATTTAGACTAGATGTAAGGAAGAAATGTTTCACGATGAGGGTGGTGAAGCCCTGGCCCAGGTTGCCCAGAGAGGTGGTAGATGCCCCATCCCTGGGAACATCCCAGGTCAGGCTGGACGGGGCTCTGAACAACCTGCTCGAGTTGAAGATGTCCCTGCTCACGGCCTTGAAAGGTCCTTTCCCACCCAAACCGTTTTATGATTCTGTGATTCCAATAACCCGTCAGCGCAGTGAATTGCTCCCGAGCTCGCTGAGCTGCCCAGCCCCGCAAAAGTACCCGCAAAAGACCTGCTCTGGATGGCTGTTGGTGGGAGTTTAATTTTCTGCCCTTTCCAAAACAAAGGACTGCAGGTGCAAGCATTGAAATGCCAGATAGTTACACGTCTGTCTGCGTCCTGGCAAAACAAACAGGCTTTTCATCATCGGGACATTCAGGCACATTTAGAAAACATGTGTAGGTTACTTAGAAGTCCGACCTGTTCCGAGTAAATAAGAGCCTGTGCTAGTTTTTCTTTCAGGACCTCTGTAAGCATAATTTTTCTTTCTTCTTTCTCTACTGAATTTTAAAGGTTGTCCTCATAAAAGGTGTTATTCCAAATAGCATGGCACCATCAGAAATGAAAGGGAAAAGATGAATTCATGAATATTTGAAGAACTGTCTTCTGAAGATGTCTGTGTGGTTGGGGAGAGGAGGCTGCAAAAGGAACAAACTTGGACTCTGTTCCATCATATAGATGAGTCAAAGCAAATGCACACCATGGCTCTGGGTGCAGCAGGA
>NW_010536602.1:0-357 GCF_000687285.1 Phaethon lepturus | reverse complement strand
AAAAATATACCAGCTTTGAAAGAAGCTTCACATAAATATTAGACAATCATTAACCAGGTGATTAACGTCCCACACCGCTGTTCTGAAATCACAGTAGGTCGAGTGGAATCTGTAGCATTTTTTAAAACAAAATGCAACTAAGCAAAATAATGTTCACACACCTAAGGGAGAGAGGGAAGACAGCAAAAATACGAGAAAACTGCAGAAAAGCAGCTGTTTGCCCTGACGTTACCAAACAGTGCATCCCCTTCCCCCCAGACAGGAAAGCACAGCCGGGGCGGTGAGAACGCAGACCCCTTGGCTCCCCGGCGGTGAAAGCCCGCGGCGGTGGCGGTGCCGTGAGGTGCCAGCCCGGCC
>NW_010536601.1:6957-13782 GCF_000687285.1 Phaethon lepturus | reverse complement strand
TGGGCCGGCCCCAAGGGCTGCCCAACAGGCGCGTGCGGGCCGCTGGCCGGCCGTGCGGGGAGTAGGCAGATGGGGCCAGGAGCACACCCTGGTTGTGGCCGCTCCGGGGGCAGCGCCTCTTCCCTGGGAGTCTGGGCCTGGAGGCGTGCCTCGGAGAAAGCCATGGGAGTCGAGATCCCGCTTGCAGTAAATCTGGAAAAAGACCAGTGCTCCCGCTGTCCCTTCGGCTTTCCCCCTCCCGTTCAGGGTGGAAAGACGTGCAGGACCACACCGTGAGCCGCAGCTTTACAGGGCTCCTGCCCCATCCCAGGGCAACCTCGCTGGGGGAAACCGGGGAATGTATTTATCTTTGCTGCACGGGTCATAAAGTGTATTGAAATAACGTAATTCAGTTGATCACTGAATGTGCTTTTGCTTTAAAAGAGGACTAAAATGTGAAACCGTCAATGAAGTAGGCACGCCTCTGTCTCTATAGATGCACAAACTGATTTGACTGTAGCAGAAACTTAGCCAGAAGGATCAGAATGTAAATCCAATCAGTTTAACCAACAAATACTATTTCCTTAAAAGACTGTCAGAAAAGGATTCACTTTTATTTAGTCTATTCATTTTATGGGAGAAAGCTACATCTCTTATCCTCAAATTAAATTTATTTACCCATGTGTAAGGGAAAAAAGTGAGCCCGAGAGATGCCCTGAGATTTAAAATTCAGTAGATTTTGCTTCTGGTTCCATTAGATTCTTTCCTTCTTGAATTTCAAAGACTTTTAAGCAACTGAGTCTTACACAAAAGAATTTGACTTTCAGAAGAATGATTGTTATGGCTGAACCTTGGAAAAAGTGGTAAGAGGCCAGCTTAAAGTACCAGGTGTATCTTATTGTCAGTCTTATAACACTGAGCTACGTTCAGCTGTGATAGTCTACTTTTCTTGCCAGGTTTTCATATTGCATTCAGGAAAGCAAAGTTATTTCAGGCTGAACAACAGCAACAACTATTCATGTCCTTCAAACAACACATCCCATGTATCTTTACTGTCAACTAATCTGATTCGTGTATGTAAGTTATTACCCTGTCAGTTTATCAGAGAGGGCCCAGCCATATATCCTCTAACTTCAGGGGAAAATTACAGCAGCCTTAAGAAAAAACTTGCACTCAGTACTGAGATGTGGCTGATACCAGAAAAATGGGAGCAGCTGGCAAATGAAAGCGGCACACTCCCTTCCTTCCCATGCCGGCCCATCCATGCTGCGACTTCGTTTATCCCCATGGACTCCTGATGTCCTGGGGCCTTGGGTATTTCTTCTGGGTATTTTTGCCCGTAATCCCACCTATGGAGTAAGATATTGGGCTGAGACTAGGGGCCAGTTGAACTTGATGCTGATCCTACCACGTGCTTCCCCAATTGCACGCGGGAAGTCCAGGGCAGTGACAGACATCTCCCCTCTCTGGGATTCAAGCAACACACCCCATCTTTGTCGCTGTGAGAGCCTAGCTCTGCTGCCCTAGCAAGAGCACTGGGAAATAATTTTTATGCAAATATATGGGAGGCAATTGCTGACAATGACAGCATTTTTTGACATCTGACTTCTGACAAATAGAATCAAGTTCTCAATTCCACTTGTCGTTCTATATACAAACCCCATCCATGTGTGGTGGAGAAGGAAAAAATTGAAGACAAAAGGAAGAAACTGCAGCCACTCTATAAGAAAGGTCACAGAAAGCACCAGGGAGGTCTGCTCCTCCTGATTTTCTTGCCTGCCAGCACAAAGTGAAGTCATAATCTTTTAGCTTCAGCTTCCCCTCTGTAGAAAAGGCCTATTTTCTTGCTTATACGGAAGGCTTGGGAGAATAATCTTTTTAGAGGCAGTCATACACTACAGCAAAATTAGCCACAGTAAGGAGACAGCCTCCACTGGCAAAATCTTCAGGAGGGCCTGGAGTTGACTTTTAGCTGAATCCTACATTTTAGCCTGCATTACATAGACATATATACAATAGTTGGCACATGTAGCACTTAAAAGAAATAGCAGGCTTTTAAAATAGTCAAGTCAATTAACCGATACGAAAACCGTATCTCTGTCCTTAGAAAGAAAAAAAATAGGCATTTCTGTTAAATAGGTAAAAAACTACCTTTCTTCTTAAAATTCTCCTTAGTAAATCTCTGACTTTATTCTTTCCCTCTTAAATATCTGAAGTCTTTTTGGAGGAGCAGTCTGAATCCCAGTCTGTCCCAACAGACTAGCATGTGCATATTCAGTCAGCGCTAGCAGGGCTCTGACTCTGTGGGAACAATGACAACACGATAGTCTTGTCATCTGGACTATCCATTTAGCATCCATTTAGCATCCTACTTTTTCAAATATGTTTGGTCTTCATTGCTGTTTTCTTTAACCTAAGTCCTGTAAAATCTGAAGGCAAAAATACATAGTTAAGTTTCACAGGGATCAAGGATTATCTGAGTGATGGGACTGTGATGTGTTAGAAAATATCTTGTAGCCCCTAAAGAGAAAAAAAAATCAATTACAGAACCTATGAAAACATTGCAACTATTATTTTATAACATGTTTAGCTGTTTTATATGTTATAGAAGTTAGTTTATCAGAGTTATAAATAACAGTACAGCACAGTAAAAGTCAGATTAATGTATACTAATACAAAATGTATTCCATCAAGCAGTACAGTCATTTGTGTAGATAGCTTTAGTCAGTCTATTACTAACCTGACTTGATACTCAGGATACTTATAATGGCTTTCATCTGGTAATAATAAAGTATTGCTTATGCTAATGGTGCTACCCAGATTAATAGGTTTTAAATGGTTGGTGCTATTTTATTGTCTCTTCCTGAGTAATGAACTAGTCTATATATGCACTGTACGTGGAATGATGGGAACCAATAATTCAAGCAATATCGTTAGAGTGGTATCAATATGGGACACCTGAAAAGTTTTTTTCTTATATGCTATAAGGTAAAGTTGAAGTTTATGAAGGAGAAGTGCTTTTAATGTTTAACGTGTGCAACAGAAACTGCAAATAGCTGACGGAACAGTAGGAAATTGGTACTGTTTGAGTGCCTCACCACTCCTCACTCACACCATCTGTCAGGCACTTCTTCAGCAAAAAAAATCCACAATTTTTAGAAATGTTTGTTCTGAAAATGCAAATTTTTTTTTTTTTTTTAATTTCTGGTCATGTAGATAGATCTGTTTCTTACACCATGTCTGCAAGGAGGTATGGTGCTTATTTAACTACTTCAGAAAAAGGTTGTGAAGGCTCAGGCGGCCGATCCGTGGTAAGTTTGAAATCTCTGTTCAGCTTTGCTAAAAGAGAAGGAGTGGAGTGGATGAGGACACACAGAGTGCGGTTTGACAAGTGTCTTCAGCTCGTGTCCGGCTCAGTTGCAGACGCTGAAAAAGCTAGTTTTGCCCTCGCCTCTGCTGCTGACGTCCTCCAGCCGCCCTTGCAAGCGCATTGCTGGTGCCGCTGACAGTGCAGCTCGCACAAGTCCTAGTGCCAGCAGAGGAGCGGTGGTGGAACAACGGGGCTGGGGACGTCGGGAGGAGGGAGCTCATTTCTCTCAGTGACACCATGGACTTCTGTCACTTTAAGCAGCTTGTGAAACTTCACTGCAGAGCCCCAGCTCAGCAAGCTGCTCAAATATATGCTTAACTTGAGGCACACGGACTATCAGTAAGAAAATATCGAAGCATATGCTTTAACTTGAACGGCATCATTAAGTGCTTCCTGAATCGAGATGATTTCCTTCTCAGTACTCCTCCTCTTCCCATCCAGCACAATTTTATTTTTTCACTCCTTGCCAATACGCGCTTCTTTGCATATTGCCGGCTATCCCCCCACTTTCCGACTGCGCATCTTTTCCCTGCCTTAGGCTGCCTCCGTCTCCACGCGTAACATGGAGGGCCAGGGCACGGCTGTAGGCCTCTGCCTGCAGTCACCTACGTTGTTCAGACGTCTTTCCTGGCAGGGTTTTGGCCTGTCCCAAACCAGCCTGTCAGACACACCTGAGCGCAGCCTGGAGAGTAGCACGGGCTCGGGGCTGTTCCTGCCAGGGAGAGTGTGTGCCATGCTGCTCAATTTTGGGAAGGTGCTAAAGGTGCAAAGCATTAAAGATGCAAGTCCTCGGGGGCAGGGAGGGGGCCTCGCCTGGTTCATCTTCTAGCATAGCTGTGGCTTTGGTGTCTTCTGTGTCGTACGAATTTGGATGAAAAGCAATAAGAAGCAAATTAAAAAATCCAAATATCTTTAAATGAGTTTGGATTCAGGTTTCCATACCAGCCTGTCCTGGCATCGGAACTTATGGTACAGAGGGAAAACCTACTTCTGCACCATTTCAAACTGCTGCACTGTCTCCTGTGGCCTTGCAGAGGCAGATAAGGGAAATAAAAAGCTTGTAAACACAGCACTATAAGTCAGCTTGTCAGTCCAAGACAGCGTAATTAAAGATCCCAAACTGTAGGTAAGTTTAGATCACCAGCTACCTGGTCGGTTGGCCCAACTATTTCTTTATCTCAAGAAGGTTTTATTCTTGATGGCATTAACAGCACTTCGCTGAGGCCAAACTTGAGGCTTTCTGTTTTCTCAGAACTTAGATGCTTGTTACACTTTCCACAGATATTCTTCTTCAGTCGTGGTAGCTTGAATGGCACGGAGTCTGCAGGCAATACCTTGTTATGTCCAACTAAATGGGAAATGCCTATTCTGAAGTCCTGAAGTCTCTAGTCTCTGAAGTCTCCCTGAGTCCTTTTGGGATAATACCGGAGGACTAGCACTGAAGAGGACTAGCAAATCTGTCAGGCTGGTTTACTGTCAACACAGCCACCTACTTTGATTGGTATATCATCTCCTCTAATAGACTATTCTACTCTTATTTCTTTTAATTTGTCTGAAGCTGTATCTGACCTGATGGATTCAGTGATTTTTTTTTTCCCCACAATGTCTCCCACTTTCTTACTATATCTGGCTGCTAGAATAATTTTTACAGTTTGTTCTTTTGACCAAAATCCATGTTAATTTACACTCCAGGAACATCAGTTGCCTACAGTCATGAACTGTCTTTAGCCATATTTTGGTTTTCACTCTGAAACAGAAGATGCAATTTTGATATATTGAAAGAAAAACATTTTACCTAAACTATTTAACAGACATTTACAGCTACGTAGGGTAGAGAAAATAAGACAAAAATACGGCCTTTAATTTATTATGTAGCTGTGAGTGAGGCTTCCGTGCCCATTTTTCATAGCACACAGGGTTTAGCTGCTGCCAACTTTTCTGTAGTTTCAAAAATTTCTGGATTGTTGAAATATAATTACAGTTTAAATGAAGATGCCATGGAACTTTTAATTTGCTCTTTTAGTCATTTCTGCAGTCCAGGGACCTTGAGCCAGGAATGTGGATGGCCATGCTGTAAGCCCAGGAATGAATCTCTACTCATACTTGTTGGTATCCACCAACTGACTCTCCCCAGCTGAACAGGCTTCTTGCTAGTTCCTTAACAAAATATTGATATTACATCGGCCATTACAATTTGTAGCTTTAGGGTAAAAATGCTTTTTAAAGAGACTGTCAATACCTTTATTGACCAAAAAGACAGTCTCACTGCTTTTTTTTTCTCTTTTCCCATCTCCAGTGACTCCTCATAATTATACTGTGACCACAATTAAAATTTTTACTGAACAACATCCAATGAATGCAACCCATTTGAATTCAGTAGTGTCCACTCATATGAAAAATCCAATAATCCTCAAAAAGTAAGAAAACCAGGTACATAAATACTAATGGTCACCGGAGATGGGAAGTTGCGTGTGTTAGCGTACTGATTTGGGCCAAATCGTACTTCTCCTAGAGGTGTATAAGAAATGTTTATGAGACAGGGTGGAAGGCCCAGGACTGTAAAGTCTAGGACACTTCAGCATTTGTTTTACCCCTCGCTGAAATCGCTAGGTTTATTCCTGCACTTAACAGTAAGTATAGCTTTACATACCAGCTTGACTTCAGACTTTACTGTACTATACTGACTCCACGCAATTTTACCCAGCTCCCGTCGATGTAAGAAGCATTGTGCAGTCCTTAGTGGGTCTTAAGTGATATTAAATATTCCATTAGAGAAATGTTGTTTCCATTACAGTTTACAATTTTAACATTTAAAGACTTCTCATTAAAATACGTAGCTTTATAACATACTTCGTTTGTATGTGTAGCAGTTTGCTACTTACTGGCAACTGGTCATGTATTAATTTTTCAGAAACATGTTTCCTGAATATGACTAATGACTCACAACCCTTTTGTATCTCTTTATTACAGATGAATGTTATATGAATTCTGAAATGCAAAACATATGCTGAACACCTAATTGGGCTGACGATGCCTCAAAAATATTAGAAGTTCAAAAAATCAGTTAATACAAAGTTTGCTGTCTGAGTATTTCACATTTATAAATTTGTGGTATTCAGAGAATAGAGTTTATATTGATCTTTTAGCTATTAGAATTGGTTACATCATGACAAATCAGTATCCTGCTGGAGATCTTCTAATGCATTTCTGTTTCCAAAGCAGAAAATATAACATGCTCTGCAACGTCTCTTCCATTACGAAGAAGAAAAACAGTTCAAGGACGAACTGAATTTTCACTGAATGCTTCTCCATATAATCTTTGAAACTGAAAATCGTGAAAAAGCCCAAAAGTGGTCACACATTTGCAGAAAGAGAGGCTAACTGTGACTGATGCCCCCTCCCCCCTCCCAAATTAATAGGAGGATAGGAGCTGCCACGATTGCAGCCAGATGAAAGCTCCATGTGATTTATGGTCC
>NW_010536601.1:0-6938 GCF_000687285.1 Phaethon lepturus | reverse complement strand
AAGAATTTCCTCGTTTTGTCTCCTGTATCTTTTCTGTGATACACCCTCTTCTGCCAGTCGGCGAGTGGTTTGGGGACGGAGCCCCTGAGCGCCTGCGTGCATATGGGCCGCTGCTCCAACAGCCGGTAAGGGACTATCTCGCAGCTAATGAGGCGAATCTCATTTTGAAGACGTTCATACTTCGGCACCTCACAGCATTCTTCTGCCCCAGGTCCATGCTTTTGACTGCGTGCTGTGACAAGAAGTGGTTCTTTTTGCTTGTTTTATATCTGCTACCTGGTAGTTTTCTTGGAGGGAGGGAGGAATGGCACCTTATTAGTTTTTAGATTTTGAGAATATCAGTGAGTGTTCACTTCTGGCTCACCCCGTCCTTGTGATTAATAATTTAATGGATACTACCAGAGGGATGGCCACCCCTAATCCACAAAAACCCTCCTGTGACCGAGAGCCCCGGCGGCTGGCACGCGTGCCATGGGAGGTGAAGGGCAGGCAGCTCGCGGAGCGGTTCGCCGCTGGGAAAAACCTGCTCCCAAAGCCTCCCGCTGCGGCGGCCACCGCTGGCCCACGCCCTGCCTGCCCGAGGATTTAGCCAGCAGAGCAGTCCCATGGGGAGCACAGCGGGCAGAAAATGACCAGAACTGTATTTGGCATGTGCCACCCTAGATTTCTATGGCTCTACAGCCTTTTTATCCCTTTCGTTTCTGAATAACTCCCAATAATTCCTCTGTCGTCTTGGCCACCGCTGACCACTGAGCTGACAGTTTTGCAGAACTGCCTGCAATGACTTCCAGACCTTTTTTTGCTCGGTGATAGCTAGTATAGACCCCGTGACTGTGATGGCGAGTCTAGAGTTAGATTTCTCCCTGGTTTGTGCTTGCTGACCCTGAATTTTATTTCCCTTCTATCTCCTACATATGTGAAATCTTGAATGGTACAGTTTCAGGTATTACAGAGATTTTAATGTATGACACGTTGGTTAAGATTGTGACAAAACTGGTAGAAACACTTCAAGCTTTTATTATCCACATTTTCAAACTGTAAATACATTAAGGTGTTTATTCTAAAGCATATTATTTCCAACTGAAAACTTCTTTCCAGCTGAAGTTTTGATTAAATTCTTCATGAGAATTTTTGAGAACAGAGTTTCTTTGGGAAAAAATATTCCAATACAGAAGTGTGATAAGCTTTAAAGACATGTATTATCTGTCTTAGATTATCAGTGAATCAGAATTTTAGATCATTTATCTACTGTAATGTACATGAGCAGAATTTAAATCACTGACTCCAAGGTGAAAGGCTCTGATGAGCCTCAAAACTGAAAGTTTTTCAGTTACCTAGTTCCACAGATTTTAATAGTTAAAATATTTGTTTATGATCCACTACTACAACAATTGAAACAACATTGACATCTGTTTCAACTTTTTTGATAGCAAAAATGGTGCATTACTATGCATGAATAACTCAGTGGCATGAGACACAGGTAACCAAAGGACACTCTCTAGGTGTGTCAAACAAGTTTTGACAACAACTGTGTAAAGTTTCCTTTGAGCTTGTTCATCCGAATGATGAGCTGAAGAAAGTGCATTATCAAAGGTAACTACTGCTTGGCAGTGAAGGAAATTGTTCACTCGTTTGTTAAGAAAGCCTGACTAATACCTGAACTGCAAATACTGTGTATGTCAGTATTGCCAACACATCCATGTGCTGTACTGATTATCCCCAAATGTAATCTTTTCTTACAGTTATAGAGATAATTCTTGATGTTTATCCCACTTTTGGTGAAAGTGGTGATTTTGGGGGTAACACACTTGCTTTCAGACAGAGGATTTATTTTTATCTCAAATTATGCTGGTTACACATGAATTAGATGGAACCAGCCTGGATTGTGTTTGCTCGTGGCCATCTTCATGAACTTCCAATTGCTGAGTTTACAGACTTTCATAAACCAAAGAATAATTCCTTATTCAAATCAGTAGTGTGAAGGCCTGGAAAGTTCAGGAATGGGAAAGAAGAAAGTCCAAGACATACAGAAGGTGGCTGAGGTCCTTCAGTAGGTGGCACACTTCCCTCTGGATCAGTTGTGAAGGAAGGTATTTGCAGGATGCTCAGGGCGCTGGCCTGTGGGAAGATTCCTGAGATGCAAAACCAATGTGGTTAGGAAGGTTCCCATGGCATGTGCCAGAAAAGTAAAGGAGATAGGATAACATGGCCAAATTCTAGGCAGCTGCAACTTACTTACTGTCATTTCTCTTATCCAAAGTGCCCTCTGCCATTTTAAGATGACAAGATATTCTCCTTTCCTCCGTTTCCAACTATGCACTGCTAAGGGCAATCTGCCCCTCTGTCTCTCTCCAGCCCATACCTTAAATACTCTACACATGAAGAAACTGAAGTTTCTTTGAATTGGAAGATGATGCAAAATTGAAAGTTGCCTATTTGAGAAGAATGCTAAACGAAAGGCTATCAGGTCTAATGGGAATATAAATAGGTAAGCTTTTAGAAAATTAAGTCACTTAATTGCTCAGGTTATATATAACTCAAAATTGCTAAATCATGCCATGTCTTTGGCTCTTGCTAGAAAAAGTGGGGCAAGGAGGGGGAGAGAACTGAGTACAGTGCACAAAATACATAGGAGCTATTACTATTATTTAAAGAGATATAACCAGTGCCTGATAACATGGCCCACTTGTTATCAAAGCAAAATATTTTTTCAAAACGCCTAAAGATAAGGGTCTTTCAAAAACTTAATTGGGTTGTGATACTGAAAAGGATGATCAGAGAAAATCTGGCTATAGCACTTACAGGGTTCATTTATCTCACATGAGAAGTGCACATAATCACTTGGCTGAGTTTCTGGTCAGCATTGTAGATTTTCCTATTCAGCTTGCTAATTAGCTGTGAAAAAATGGAAATGAGTAAAAATAATCAAATTTTATTTAAAAATCTTTTCCCAGAATTCATGGGCTTTAAAAAATGCTACCATGAAAAGGCATAATTTCAGAAAATTCTGCCTTTTTCATTTTTCCCCCCCGTCCAAGGTCAAGTGACGACATGTTATTATCAAGCTGTTGATGCACACAGCATGCTAGTTCTGCATCTGGAAATACTTTATGTGGAGAAAATCACTTTTTTTTTTTTTTTTTTTTTGAGTGGAAAGCTCAATATAGCAGAAAAATATTTTTCCTTCAGGAAATGGAGCCACTTGTTCATCACCAGGCAAACAGTGCTCCCCTTCCTTCGGGCCCTCGGCCAGAGTTATTTACACACAGGCTTGTTCAAGCTTTCTTGCTCCTTCGCACCATTTGATACCGTATGAGCTTGAAGCTGCTGCGGATAAAGCAGTGCTTCACTGTGACTTCTTTGTGTTCTGTGGAGGAGTCACGGGCACACTCCCCTATGAGGAAAGACTACCCTTGTTTACGTAGGAGAGTAGACAAACAAGACGCAGCAGCCTGGATTCAAGGAACGCACAGGGAGAGGTGTTGGGAGGGTGAACCGGCAATGTCTTTTTCTCTTATAAGGTGAGGCGGTGCTCGAGCAAAATGAAAGCAAGGCGTACAAATGGGAAAGTGGAATGCTGTGGCTGGAAATACATTTTATGGTATTAAGTGACTGATAGGTGAAACTCATAGCTGCTAGTTATCTCTGAGAAGAAGAGCTTGAGATGGTCAGTAGACGGTAGGTATCTCTCAAAATAAAAATCCCCTCAGTTACCCGAATTAATACTGCTCTACAAGCTGATTTTGCGGTGTGCTCGGCATCCAAAGTAAAGCGGGAGACAAATGCAGCCCTTCCAGGACACTCGACAAGTCTTCTGATCTAGCTCAGCCTCCCTTCCCACTCTCCTTCCCAGCCCCACAGCTGCTGCGGGTGCCCCCGCAGGCTCTCCGGAAGTCCCCAAGGAGGGGCTGGTGGCAGGGACCCTCACCCTCGCTGGCCCGTCATCGTCCCAGCATCCAGGTCAGGGCCCTTTTCTCACTCCTGAGGAGAGAAGGATCAGATCCTCTGAAGAGCCCTTTCTCGGTACAGAGGAGGGAGTATGCCCCGCTTCCAGCACTGGAAAGCGTTAAGGAGCACTGAATGTAACTGGGGAGTTAGAAAAGGCAGCGGTGAGAGTGGACGGGGCAAGGACAGCAAGAGACATTGCTGTCCAGGCAGTCGGAAAAAGGAGTGAAGGAAAAGGGAAGGAAGCTCCTACACAAATAAGCACGATGGGTTTTAAACAACATTGATAGGAAACTGTTTGTTAGTGTTTATTCACAAAGAAAGCCATTCCCAGACAGTTTCCCATAGATTTTCTCACTTATTCAAAACTTAAGAAAGGGGATGCTAAACAGTGAAAGAACACCACCAACACTAATTTGTGCTCCTGCCCTCTGAGGCTTTCAGAAAAGTAGATACATTTGGTCCATTTTGCTGTACACTACTCACACTGAAATCAATAGGTAGCGTCAACCCCTTTATATAAAGGAATTGTCTCTTTTGATGTGGCTGTATCTGTAACAACTTTGTGAAGAAATAGGTAAGAGCTTGTGGGTACAGGCTTAGGGACCAAGTAATTTTTCCCAAAGTAAGAAAGGATGAATTGCTTTAAAATTGTTAGCTGTTTCAGGAATGGTTATTTAACATTTCAACTCAACTGTACTGTAAGAGAAAAATCATATAATGCTTTCTATTATCTACTTTGGGAGCAGCAGAGTTTACAAAAATGATGGATTCTGTATGTTCTGAGATCAAATGAAGTTTTCAGAACAATTTATAGTGTTTAATAAACTGTGAAAATGTGAATCATTGCTGAATATTATAATTCCATACTGTGCTTGCGACTAGTGGCATCTATGATGGCCAAGGTGCTTTCCAAGCAGCAATAATGACTTCTTTTCTAATGAATCTGGAAAATCTGTACTTAAAGAACAACTTTAAATCTTACACCTGAAAGCTCCCTTAGTTCTCTTCTCCATTTAGAGTGATTTTTTTATTAAATGCTGGATGTAAATGTAAAGAAAAAAAAAAATCTAGAGGGAAATGATAGGAGAGTATGATGCAAGGACGTCATTACCAGGTTATGTTATTGTCACAAGTAGGCGAGAGAAAGTAATTCAGATGTCTGCTGCCTCTCTGTGGAGTTCCTGGCAGGAGTGTGTGAGGAAAATGATCCAGGCACCCCAGCTGCAGTCCCCCTGCGGGACAGGGCTCCTGCCTCACGCTCCCCGTGGGAAGGGAATGGGGCATCGGTGGGGGATGAAGGTCGCTTTGCACAGGGTTACACCCATTCCCCTACAACTGTGCCCACAGGGGGAGTTGGGTGGAGGGAACTATGCAAAGACTTCCCTGCCTCTCTGGCTGGGGCAGGGGGGTCTCCTCTAAGCTCGGGACTGCTGCAGCTGCAAGTTGTGCAGCCTGTCAAAACCTGCTCCGGGGCTTGAGCCAAACAACTGATGTACGACTGGGGAGGTCTCTGAGCAGATGTGTAGCTTCAGTCTCCTCCCTGGGACCACGAAGGTGCCCAAGAGTTGTAACTCCAGCGTGTACCTTGTGGAGCCACAGCGAGGGAAATGGCTGTGGCTCAGATGCGGCAATACTAAGAGAATGTGGGAAAGAACCCAAAGTAAAACTTGTTGAGGTAACTTTTACAAATTTACAAATTTTACAACATAACTGGAAAAAGACCCTTATTTTGAAAAGCATTACCGAGAGAACAGTTTTACTTTACTTTGAGAATAATTGTCAATAAACACTTTAAAATTATCTTGAACATTGAACTTCATGGCAGTTGCTTCTTCTGTGGGCTGGTCTCTGTGACAATAAAAATGAACTTCTGAAGTCTTGTGAGAGGCAGAAGAGAAGCAGACAACGCTGGGCATACAGCAAGAAGTCAAGTGTACTGGTCAGGAGTCTGTAGCTTCCCAGAGGGGAAGATACTAGCAGCCGTCCTTTTGGGGGCAGAGGTAAATACAGTTGCTGTGGAAAGAGGCAGGATGGGAAAACCCCAATTTAAAACAAATCCTAAGCACTCTTGTCTCCCATTGACTTTTTCTGACATGACATCAAATAAAGACCACAAGCCCAAGGTAAATATGTTTACTCAGACAGAATAATTCCAGTCAAACAATACTCAGTGGCAGGAACGACACTATCACTTACACTGAAAACCAGGAAAACCAAGACAGACGTGCTCCCAGATTTGGCGAAGAGGGAGCAACTCTTTGTTAGCTGTGGTTCAGTCCTCTTCGTATGGAACGCGCTGGCAGGATCGAGGTTTTTACGGAAGAGAAGTCATCAGTTATCATAAAATTATGATTATGCGAGCTGCTCGTGCCCGTATCACCTGAGGTGAGTCCCAAGACATCCTGAGACTCCTCTGCACCTCCTGGACTGAGCTCAGTGAAGCCCTGTGAACCTGACTCAAAGGCCACCCAAGTCAGCAGGGGCCAAGGACCACATTAGAATGACAGGATATTTATTAATAGATTCGCCCCTGTGTTGCCAACCCCAAGAACTGAATTGTTATTAGTCCCTAAAAGCTGTGGAAAGGACTTAACAATTCGTAGCTATCAAAATAATGAAAAAAATGGTTTTATCTGCCCCAGTATCTGCCGTAAGAACTACTGCTTTCAGGATTTATGTGCACACTGTTTTCATCCACGAGGCCGAGATTTTTGCCTTGACATGAGTCAAGGCAACAACCTCAGGTGCTGGCCCAGCTTCTGATGTCACGGTGACAGCCCTGCGAGATGGCATCACTTCGAATCACCTTACAGCAGCCTTCAAAGGCGGCTGAGTGGCTTCCCCAGGAGAAAATTATTTTGCTCTGAAAATTAAACGAAGACCTGCTGTCAGAAACCCAGCACGCCACCGCGGCCCGGGGCGGGTGTCGTTGCGGGACCTGGCCCGGGTCCTGCTTCAGCCGGCGCCCGGTCCGCAGCCGGCAGGAGAGC
>NW_010536600.1:3446-26629 GCF_000687285.1 Phaethon lepturus | reverse complement strand
AAACGTGTGGATGTGGTGCTTTGGGACATGGCCTAGGGGGCATGGTGGTGTTAACGGTTGGACTTGATGATCTTGAAGGTCCCTTCCAACCTTAATGATTCTGTAAAAAAATCTAAGCAGTTCACGTGCAGCTGACACATGTTGAATACCACCAGTACTAGCACCATACAAAGAGGAAAAGACATGACTGGATACTTACCACTTAATAGTGCCTCCATCAGCTTTTTTATGAAGCAAAGCCTTCCAGTATTCATGGGTGGACTTAATAATTTCAACAGCAAAATCCTAGTTTACATCAAGGAAAAGTTTTGTAATTTAAAATGGTATTAAACAGAAAAAAACCCACAGAACTAGTTTATTAAGAAATACTGTTTCATGTGTTATTTTAAGAGGCCTCCTTTGAGGCCTCATTAAATTTCTGGAAAATAGAACATCTTTTTTTATGAAAAGAAACAAACTTCACTATCTGTTAAATACACTGGCAACACATTCAGGACCTTCTCTCAGTCCACAGCCAGACAACACAAAAGCTGTACAAAAAAAATTAAATCAGTACTAGATGTTAATCAGACACCTAACAGCTGTAGAAAGCTGTACCAGCACCTAAATGGGACAAAGTGTGTGAGTTATGACTCCTCTGTTACACGTGCACATCAGGGTCAGAGTTAAGGTTTCCCCTCTAGTGGCAAGATTCGAATTTACTTCATTAATTGCCCAATCATCTACTTAAGCATTTGCAACAACGTAATATGTCAGCTGCTTAACAGTTTTTGTTTGTTTAAAAACAAAAAGTAATATTGGGGGTGGGTATGAAAAAGCATAAAAAAAAATTAATAAAGTAAAATAAGCCCTCAGTGTCCAGATGATGATATCTAGACTGGCTTGTAAAAAGCTGCCAACAGAACATTCACATTTCCTAACAAGGAGCGACTTGGCAAAATGCCACTGGAACATTGTGAACTTCAGCAGAGCTGCTGGAGCACAGCCATGGCTGCCTCGTCACATCCTGGGTCTCCAGAAATGCTTGAGAATTATTCAAGTGCTCCAAACCAGCTATCTCCAGGCATTTAGTGCCTCAAGCCTGAACTCCAATGGCCTGACAGGGATATACCCTGTTAAACTGTCACTACAAAGCAACCCTCTCCTTTAGACAGCAGGGAAATGTCCAAGAGGAGTTCCTGGGAGAATAGGGAAGAGATGAGGTTATCAAGCCTTACAACTCTACATTTGATTGATTTAAAAGACAGTTTTAGTGCAGAGGTGAGTCAGGGCATCTCTTCAACCAGACAAAACATGTAAAGATGTCTGTGCTGGTTAGAAGGCATTTTATAACTTTGATAGCACACTGCAAGCCTGAATGAGCTGACACATGGACATCATTCATGAGGAACCTGTGATTCTTCACCAAAAATAGTGTACAGAGTGTGCAATACACAATTTGCAAAGCACTTTTTACTCAAATCACACCCAAATTCCTCTGGAAAAATCCAGGTATTTTCTTCAGCAAGGTCTATTCCCAGGTCCACTCTCCTTTCAAATACTGGCCATTTTTACTGTAGATAGTTTAACACACCATTCATTTTTTTCTAAAAAAGGGAAAAATATTTTTTCAGCCTTCAAGCCAAAAACAGCTCAAATGTTTTTACATAGAACTACCAGGAAAAAATGTATGTTGAGCAAATACCAAATATGAAAAAAATCTGCAACCTGTCTTAAACTGCATAGCCTTAAAAAAATATGAGAATTTACCTACTAAGACTGAAAAAATATCTGAAAAGACAACTGTCCATTCCTCTGACAGAGGGAATGAAAATGCTGGGGCTAAAAAACCCACAAACATACAGATGCATATATAAGTCATCAGGTTTAGGACTGAATGTTTTTTTCAGACTTCTGTTAATCATAGAATAGTTTGGGTTGGAAGGGGCCTTTAAGCTATGCATTCTCACTGAATAAAATGGAAGGCAGCAAACATCATTTATTCCTAGCTTAATAAATTACATTCAAAGACCCGTCACATAAAATTCTTTTTGTTAAACCTCTTCTTTTACAATTCCAAAAATTCTAGGATGTATTAAAGAGGCCAGATGACAGAAAGATGCCTCTTTAATTTTAGATTATCTTCACCTTGTCTTTAAATTCTCCATTAAAAGCGAACCGATTTTCCGGTTTACCATCAGGGACCTTATATAATCGGAACCAGTCAACTGTAGCCTCAAGGTAACCTGGTTTGTGCTTCCTGACATCATCAATATCTGTAGGTTAAAAAGAAAAGAAAAAAAAAAAAAAGAAAATGACTGGTGATTTTTACTCACAATTTTTGTAACATTCACTTTTTTAAGTCTCGTAAAGGATCTGCAAGCCATTTGATTTCACTGAGCACTTTCAAAGTCACTGGGGAACTTCACTTTATTACATTAGCTGCCCACAGTTGGTATCTTAGGATTTCACAACCACACTGGACAGGTAAACCAGTTGCCTCCTGCCCTTCATTAATTAAGACCCAAAGGGACAATGAATAAAAGGACCACACTTGTGACAGGAGAGGAAGAAAATGCCGTATTGATAGCCTTTCATCTCAACAGGTACCTCTTGCAATACTTATTCAGTGAGGTGTTTTTTCCCCAGCAACTGCAGGGACTACAGGCATTTTTTGATAATGAAAGAATATCTAGTAAAAACAATTTCAACACAGTTTTTTAAACCAGCACCTCAAAACAAAATACAGGCTTGACTTCTCGGAGTTATACTAAAGGCATCCCTTTGCTCACATTCCTTCCAAATTCAACCCATGAGATACAAGACAGATATGTGCCAGGAGCAGTAAACACTAACTCTACTGATAACCCCCTGATATCTGCCTACGCACAGTGATAAGCCAATTCTACCTTTACCTCTATAATCCTACCATGCAAAAATGGAACAGGACACAAAAAGGAATGCATGCCATTTGCAGGATACCCTTGGGAGGCAGAGATGAACATTGCCCCACTGGGTACAGAGAGATTAAATAGTCACACAGTAATTCTGCTTGAGGGCTATACTGCCATAGCAAAGACGCAGTTCATGATCTTAAATGTTTACTTCTGCTGCACATATCAAATTTAACCCGGTTGAGGGTTAAATTTAACCCTGTGAGACTACTATCACTCCTGTCACTTGCAACGAGGTGGTCCTATCAGCCCCTTGCCAAATTAACTCTCTGGTTATATGTTTACATGGAAAAGCCTTCAATACAGTTTTAATTGATTTTGATACAATAGAGGACTTTGTCCTTTCTGGAAGCCAAGTATTTTTTTGTAGCTGGTATAATCCTTCTCCTTCCATTTATTTCCCTCCTACAGTCACTTCTGATGGAAATGGGAGCTGACTTTTTATGTGCTTTGCATGCAGTTTTCCAGGTATTTCATAACCTTACTCTGTCCAGGCCACCTTCCATGGTGTTATTCTCCTTCTCTAGTGTTCTGCAAGTCACTTGCTCATTTCTCCCTTCTGGGCATCTCTCCCATCTCTTGCTCTCTCTCCATACTGCTTGGCTACTACATTCTGTTCTCCCATAGATATACCTCACTCACTGACATCTCCTAGTTGGCAATGATTCTTCATGGATACTCTTTCGCCTATCCAGTCCTATACATCAGATTTTCAGAGCTGCTTAGTCCACAGAATTGACACCAAGTCATGTGCTTTCCATCTTTAAGTGCCTAAATTTCTTTTTAAAATCTAGTCTGTGAACATTAACAAAGACATCCAAGTATTTCTAAAGAGAGACAGGGAAAAAGTCTTGTGCTACAGACCTTTCAATTCTCTGTAGACCACCAAGAGAGATGATGCGTGGACTGTACTGTAAGACCAAGCCTATGTGAGAAGATATGCCGAGCGTTCATAGGCATCTGATAGATGCCACTCCCAAATTCCACTGGATCACGCACTACGCAAAGAATAAAACATAAAAATTTGAAGCATCCTATGTAAATTTTTGCTTCTGCACGCACTTAATAGGGCTACGTGTTTATGGACTTGGAGTAAAACACATTTTGAACTTGGCTGCTGGCCATCTGCCTGTAGAACATTAGGGAGTTTCACTGGCAGAATCCCAGAAAAATGCAAGGGCACATAAGGCTGTGCTAGAGGCAGGTCTTCTAGCTGGAATACATGTTTAATAAGAATACAAGAAGCCTTTCACTGAGGTGGGTGAGACCAACCAAGAAGGAATGATTTAGAAAAGGGTGGGGTCTTGGTTGGAGGCAGGATGCTTAATCTGGGCACTAATAAAACTGCAGCTCCAATTCAAAACGGTTTCAGGGCTCTAATGTATCATCCTGCTTCTCTGCAAGCAAGGGAGAATCTTGCCTCCCATATTGAGCCCTTGTCATCTCCTCTTCTTGTGAGGTTTGAACTCACAATGTCTAGTACTTGTTGAAGAGACAGTATCTCTTCAAGTCTGTAAAGCAAACCCGGGTGCTGCAGCAATTTCCTTGGCTCCCAGCAGTGGATGAACTCCAGGTCTCCATCTCCAGACACTACTTAAATTCAAGCATACTTTCTCAGACTGCTGCTCCTTTTTTCTGGTTCCTGTTCAGCAAACTTCTCTCCTAACTCTGCTTCTCCATTCCTCCTACTTAGTTATTTGCCTCCTACTCCCATAAAAACTGTTCATCAAAAGTGCTTTACTGTCCACCAACTGACACTTGCGCCCTTCCCCATCTGTTGTTCCTTATTTATAGGCTTTGTTTATATTTATTTAAAGGACTCAAATATTTTAATAGGCTTTGGGGCAGGTTTTCATCACCTCCTAGTATTTCATCCCTCCTTAGGGATGACCATCTTCATGGATAGAATTATCTCTCTGAATTTCACACTCTCTCTACTAGAAAAATACCTTACATAGGTAAAATGACTACACGGTATCAGGCTACAGCATTATACGGCCCCTAAAGTACTGGCTGCTGTATACTCTGGTTTTGAGGACTTAAGACAGGGGGACAGTGGTTGCTTTTATTTCTTTGGTTCCTTGCAAGTTATTCTCCTTCACCCCATATTTCACTTCACTATTCTTTATCACAAAGGACAGCTACTGGGCACCAAATGAAGCTTAAATGGTTGAAGAAAAAAACCTCAACCAAAACATCTGTATTATAATGGGAGTTGGTGGCAAGCACCAGGAAAAAGTGCAGCAGTGCAACCAAAAAAAAAACCCAAACAACTGAACCTGTTGCTGTGGAGTCGGCACATAGCAAAAAATACAAGGAAAACAGCAGCTCTCGCATCGCTCAACAGCTACCTCTTCAGTTCATTAAGACACCATAGAAAAGCTTGAAAGACAGCTTGTCCTCCACTTTGAAATCCAGAAAGAATCTTTGGGATATACTCAGACAACAGAAGAATAAGCAGAGAAAGGTAAAAGAAACAATCATGATAAGCAGTACAGTGATTTACTGCACTAAGATCTACAGAAGCTAGCTGCATATTAGGATTAAAAAAAAAAAGGATGCCTTTTCTGCAGCAGACATTGTTAGACACTTTTTTCTGACCCTGACTGCTTACCTTCCCTTAGAGCTATGTTCTCACACTGATGTCAAAAGGGATTGAGCAAGTATGGGAGTAGCAAGCATGTACCTGGCCTAATGTGGTTTCACCTCTGCAAGCAAGCCCTGCTCAGAGTGACAGAGCAGAAAGGTCAGGCTCCTGCAGGTATGTAATCAGCACATACCCACTGGACTCTAGGCGGTAATTTCTTTATAGTGCCTACATACAACCATAGGTCCCATTTTTCTAGGCACCAAAGTTAACCACAAAGAGTTAAAAAGAGATGGCTAATCACACTAAGGGTTGCAGTTTAGTCTCAATAAGGAGAATCTCTAGATGTTGGCACAAACAACTTCTGCTAGCTCTCTGTCAAGGGACTGAGCCAATGCAAACGCACATCCCAATTCTATCTGGCTTTACAAAAGACAGCAACAAAAGCATTTGTACAAAACTACCATTTTTAGTACAACAGATGCTGCTTCTTGCAAGCAAAGCTAAAACAACATGCTTGCAGCAAGCTTTCTAAACAAGGTCTGTGGGAAGAGAGGACATATGTTTTTAATAACATCTTATAAACATTTACAGGAAGCAGCAGCTACGTTCCATATAAAGGCATTTGGTGTATTTTGTGCAGCATGGTGTGAGGGAGTAGGAGGGGAGCCTCAGTACAGATAATTAATGTCTTTATATTGAATGCTTACACAAATCCACAACAAAGGTTTTCAGGGCCTCTGCTGCTGCTCTGCATATAAATACACCCACATGCAAGGGTCTGTAACAATATATGGTACGAAGTATGCAATATGCTTTGGTTTTGCCATTTAGGGTTTGATCACTTAACTCAAAAAGCCAATCCTGAGTTGCGCATTGGAAAAGAAGCGTGGCAACACAGCACAGTTAACTATACCGGTACCAGCAAATGGTAGCACAACAAAGCCAGCAGACATCACCAACTGCTGTTGAATATAGCCAGGCATCTTTCCAGTGAGCAATAGCAAAAACCAGCTGTTAAGATTCCAGGCTGGTAAATCACCTCCAAAATGCCATCCAGCATACATGATTTGTCCAATTTGCTCAGGGAAGGTAAGATGACCTTTTGAGAGTCAGACTTTTCAGAAGCTGCTTAAAACACACTTCTGTTTCAACGGCAGGGGATTTGTAAAACCTCTTGTCCAACATGAAGATGCTATATACATTTAGAACAAACTGCAGCACGAAGATATCGCTCATCCTTTCTGAGCTCAACCTTGTAAAGCACATCAGATGTGTATGTGAATTCCAATATATTAAATTAAATCTAAATTATGAGATAAGCAGACAAGCAACCCTTCCACTCCAAGATTTTGCTGCTTCTCCTGGCTAGTATTTTACAAAAATACAAACAAACATAAAGCAACAACAACAAAAAAAGCAGCCAGGCCTATTATACCACCAGGATTTAGTGCTTCAGTGTGCAGGGAGCTTTTGGGCCCTTTCCCAGACTTGCTTGGTCTGAAGTTGCTTTGCTGGTCTGCTAATGGCCATCTGCCTAGCAACTGGCTGAGCAAAAAGACACCACAGTGGTTTTCAGGTAGCCACAAAGACAAATCTTACTGAAATAGATAAATCTGAAGATGTCCCGTTTTAGTCTAAAAGAAACTCTCTCATACAGATACCTGCATCTGACATACAGCTTGTACTTGGAGTGAGATTGCTCCCACGCCCACCACCATGAAATGCTATAATTTCCAACATCTTACCTTCCAAACTCAGTCCAAAAAGACACTAAGCCCCTGCTATTCCCACTGATGACACAGTTCTCACTTGAATAGGTGCTAAGCATTGCTTATCGTTCCTGGGTATTGTCAGTATAAACTAGTTTCTCATTGCTCTATGTGAAAGACAGAGTTCTAGGCAGGGTTTCCAATTTAAACCAGTATTTATCAATAAATGCCTGCAAGACACAGTACAGTGGAGTGCTAAGAATAAACAATGAGAAGTGCTCAGAAGTTGGGACTGCTCAGTTTTAAGTTCTGTGAAGTCTCAGGAAAATCAATTGCACTTACAAGAATGATCACAATCCCAGAAGAAAAATACACAGAGTACCTGGGGTGTGCTTAAAGCAGCAGGAGGAGTTAACACACTGCGCGGGCTCAGGATGAGGTTTGCAAGTAATCACGACTCTGGTGTCTCGGAATTATCTTTTCCAAATGATCACTGGGGGCTGTGCACATACTGAGCTGAAAGCACATGTGACAATTCTCAGTCCAGTTCAAAATGTTTAGCAAATGATACAAAAATGACTGGACAGACTTAGAAGGGAACACTTAGCCTCATCTTTCCCTAGGAGGCCACCACCGTAACACAGCAGCATGTCAATTATTGAGGGAGATACCAGTTTTATCTGTAGCTGCTATCCCTTTGTGCTGAAATAATTAACATCTTTGGGAAGGGGGAAAAACAAGTATAAAAGGACATATTGTACTGACTACTCCAACAGATTTGTTTGTTTTCAGACTGAAAGATTGCTGTTAAACACTGCGAGCTAGTCATATTTTGTGAAAGCAGATGGGGGCTTTCTCCCCCACACCTCTTTTTCTTTCCTTTTGTAAATACTGGACTGCAACTCCAATCCCAAAGGGAAATCATATTAAACTGGATGATATTTCTGCACTTCTCTGAACCTCAGAAGGACAGTTCTCTTCTTGAAGTTTTTAATCTATTCTCTGATAAGAAAGGAGGCACACAGGCATCAACTACAGGCAATGGTTTGCCCATCTTTTTCTTCTTTTTTTATTTCTTTTTTTTTTTTTTAAACAAGACTAAAACTCTTACTCCACTCCCAAACAAACTAAAGCTGTAATACAGCTTACAAATCAGTCACTACCTGAAAAAAACAAAACAAGACAGCTTTCAAATAGAGCTACTTAACCCAGTGGCATAACTGTCCCAGTTTTACCCCCACTTAGTAGACTCCTTTGAAATTCTCTCACTCACTTTTCTGATTAAACTCTCTCAGAAACTGTTAAGGGAAAAAAGGTTAAACAGAACAGTGTCTAGAAATAAAGTGCTAATTACTTGTCTTTTAACTACTGACACGTATTATCATTTCACTGCACATTATAGAGAGGTTTAAATTGATACTAACATTAACAACAAACTATTACTTACTATTTTCTTAAGCTGAACTCCTAGTCCCTGATAAAGTAGTTAAAGACTCATAAACACTATGTAGTAATTCATCTGCCCCTTATTTTAATCAGCCCCAACCCAAGAGTTCCCCCTTCCTCACTTCATCTTTTACCCTTCTTTCCCCACAAGCCAAGTATTCTCCATGTGAAAGCAACCTACAAGAAAACTGAGACTGAAGGGCCAATTCCAGTGATATACTTACTCTACATTCAGAAACCAGGAAAAAGCCTCAATGCCCAAGAAACAGAACTCCTTAAAAAACTAGTGGATAGCTCTATTCCTACAGAAAGTCCACGCTGTGCCTTGCTGCTCCCTACCAACACAGAGTAGGCTCTGATCATACATACCCCTGATGGTACAGATGGTTTTCAGTTTCGTAAGAATCGCTAACTTTTAGACAAACCTCGTCACTTAATTCTCATGATTCCCAGCAACATTGCATTTGAGGAAGTGAACCTCCATTTATCCAGGGAAAAGCTGCACTTTACCTGTGCTGTAAAAACCTAACTCCCCGCAGTTTTAACCCATCTGTATCACCTTCTTAATGAACAGTCTGCAAGCAGAATTACACCTCATGTGCTATTCACAAAGACACATTTTAGTACTTGAATTCCACTTGGATACCAGAAGCATGGTCACAAGGAGGACAAGTCTGAACAGGGTACTTCCCCCTGCACAGCTAGTCATCATCAAGCCTGATATTAGGGTGAGCTACGTTAGCAGTTTACTTTGCAAATTTTCAAGCTAAAAGGTGAAACCTCATTGTTCGTACCAGGCAACAAACCCTGGAAGTAACCCAGTTACAAGTGACAAAACATTGGAAATGTATAGTCCTTTTCAGAATGCGATACAATGCCTGCAAATGTAAAAGGAAAAAACAATTTCAACATGGAAAATAGCAGTGTGCTACATAATCTGAGTGGGTAAATAAGCACTATTACACAAGAGATAAGCCTGTATTTTTAAGAGGTCACTTTCAAAGGCAGCTGTGTTTCAGAAGTCAAAAGGCTTTCTGCATGACAGGTCCTCTTGAAAATCCAAGTGAATCTTTCCAAAAGCTTAGTGTGAAAGCACATACGCCTTCCTTGAAGGAAGTACCTGATTTAAACAGCAGTGAAAAAGTCTCGTCTTTCCATTGTCTGCCTCTTCTTGTCCTGGGTGGCCTAAACTCAGATACCGTTCTACTGTGTAAGTTGCTGATGTAAATTGCATTAAGATAAAAATACTTGCCATGGATTTTCTGAGCTTCTGGGTCATCCACACTGATAGCAATTATCTTCCAATCTGTTTCTCCTTCATCAACAAGAGCTAGAACACCCAAGACCTTCACCTGAACAATCTCACCAGAAGAATGAATCTGAAACAGAACATAATCTCAAAGATTTGGAAAACACTACATAGAATTTCTCTTTTACCCTACAGATAAAATAGTTTTACTACGTGTTTGACCAGCAGCTAACAGAATTACAAGATAGATCTGTAAACCCCGTACACATCTCTAACATTACTAGCCTTTCTCCCACCATTGCTTGTTCTTTAACCCTGAATTCTCCAGTCAGCATTTATTTAAGTAGAGAACACAAGCTAGAAAATTTTTCCTTCTCTTCCACCCTACTTCCTCTACACCTTCTCAATCTTCACCCCAAACTGCAAGTCAAAAGTATCTCATACTCATTTTTTAACTCCTTCCTGCCCCTTGATTCTCTACTTTCTCAACTTTTGTTCTTAATCTATCTCTTGCTGTTCCTTCCTCTAGACTCCAATATATGCATATGAACACACACCCCTTCCCCAGAAATATCAGCACGACTCTTTTTTGCATTCTCTTGGGAACCTTCTCCCTACCAGCTAATACTGCCTTTATAACTCTTTCTGGATCCCTTGAAATTTAGCTTTAGGTTCCTTTCCTCAAATAAAGCCACCTCTGCTGAGGTCATCAATTAAATTTCTCCTACCCTAAAATATCCCAAGAGATCCCTCTTCCAAATTCATCCGTTTCATAACCCCATCTTTGATACCACAGAGGATTGCTCCATTCTTTGCTGCCTCCAGATACGTAGAATTTTCTTTCAGTGAGCTAAACCTTTCCCCTATACCTACTAATAGCATTTGCTGCACCTCGTTTTCATCCACCCACTCCGTACCTCGTAACTCTGCAACACTGCAACAGGTTCCTGTCTTCTCCTCTAGGGAAGAAGGATCTACTTCTGTTTGCACCCGTAAGAAAACTCAAACCTACCTCCTTTGTGGGTCTGACCTTGCAATTTTATGTGCATGAAGCTGTCATATTTCCTCATCTTTCAGAAACCTGTTCCTAGCTCCAGTACTGATAACAGAGGAAAAAGAAATCTTTTCCTTCCCCCAGAATCTTACCCCCTCCTGCTTCACTCAAAACTCAATGTCCAGCCACAGAACTTCAGGGTGGTGTTCTCTTATTTTCCCTTTTATACACTACATATACTTTACCAAATCCTGCTTTTTTCCCCCTCCTTTTTAAAAATGCACCATTTCCTTACCTATTTCATCCTGAGATCCTATTCATACTTTTGTCATCCCCTGAGACAATTACCATCTTTTCTTGTTTTCCATCTGCCCTTCTCTTCCATAAATTGTTACCAAATTATTAAATTTATCAAGATTAATTTAATATGTCAAGGTTAAGACAAACCTTTGAACCTATTTCACAAACATCAATAGGATCATTATCCCCACAACATCCTGTAATGTTATCTGTATGGTTTGGATCTTCCCAGGTCTGTTAAAGGAAAGAGAATTATCAGTCACCAGCTGATCTGCAATGACAATTCACCTACCCACTAAATTACTAAGATTAATAAAACCACCAATAAAAACTTTCTCAGCTTTCTGAGAACAGGCTTACTCAATGGGAAAAGAAAAAACAAACCAACAGCTAATGGACTGATGTTGAGTAACTCATACTCAGGACAAGTAACATGAGGATTACTGAGGGCTGTGACTCAGGCACACTTTATCAAACTGCAGTGATTAAGACATCAG
Organism: Phaethon lepturus; assembly: GCF_000687285.1. Classification (NCBI taxonomy): domain Eukaryota; kingdom Metazoa; phylum Chordata; class Aves; order Phaethontiformes; family Phaethontidae; genus Phaethon; species Phaethon lepturus. Next base: position 14,911 of record NW_010536600.1, on the reverse strand, counting down.
AGGACCCTGAATATGTATTTCTCTGGTTACTAGTGGTTGTGGGATTAAGCTAGGACATCCTACAATTACATTCTTATATCTTCAAACGCCATGGCACTAACATAAGTTGCTTTCAAAAACATCTAGGCTTTGAGTTAATCAAGTTCCTACATATGGATTTGTCAGCACGCAATTAGCTTGAAGTTTTTAGATTTAAGTATGAAATATTTCCGACTATTTTGAGATGCGTACATTCCCAAGAACAGCCAACGGCTTAAGACCAAAGCAGCTTCTCCAGGAGGCAAGTTCAAATCCCTCCTCTGAGCTCTGTACAAGCAAGGAATCATAGCCAAGTTATACTAACTTAATTACTAGACCAGTTCTTGTTTTGTCTCTTACTGGCTAGCAACAAGTAACTCATTCTTAAGTCAAAAAGTTTTCCTGGTAAGAATTTTGAGTCCAATGAATTTTTGTTGAAAAGGTGTTAGAAAACCCTTTTTTCCAAGGAGCTGTACTGTTAGCTCCTGCTGTCCATGGTCAAACTTCTACCTCAAACTTGTTCTTGAGAACATGGCTGATACTAAAAGGCAAAACGGTGAAAAGCAAATGCTCAGGTATTTAGGTAGCAGAATCATTACCAAAAAATTGCTGGAGTCAAGACAGAATTTCAACTTAAAACTTATTTTTCAAATATGTTTCCAAAGTGCTTCATGTTTAAGGCTGCTTAAATATCAATACTATGCTCCTGCCCAGCTTGCACGCCTCCACCTGTAGGTTAGAAGGAAAGCTTGCTAGGAATGTTCTCTGGACAGTACAACAACTTCTGCAGTAATGATAGTCCTACTGTCATTTTTTTCCTTCTCTGTTCCACAGCATAAAACAGCAGCCACAAATACGTGGAACTTCTGGCAACTGCTGATCCTGATGAAAAGTCCTCTTGTGATAATGGAGACGCTGAATTGAATTTTGTGTATTACTGCTGCTAGTAGGGATCTGGATTATCATCTAGACTTCAACAATTGGAGGGGTAATGATCCAACTGGTATTTTAAAGTTATTACAGAAAATAAAAATGACAATTCCTCTTCTGACTCACAAGGTAACAAGGGGAGCTGAGCATTTTTCCTGGGGAAAGTGTCATCAGTCCAAAATAATGCACTTTGTTCAGGAAAATATTCAAATGTTTAATTTAGGCTTTGTACTAAGGCACACATGAAATTTCAAAACATTAAATGGAATTGCTGGTTCCCAACTATACCTGCTTGGAAGCTTTGTCTGCTGAGACTGCTGACTGGGTGAGAACTTAATTGCTATACTCCAACACCTGGCTGGAATCTCTTCTTCAGATATCAAATACAGATGCAGATTTTCAGAGTAAACTTTCATTGCTTATGCAGTTAAATGTAAAGAAAATAAATTACTCTTTTCTAGCTCCATCATGATCTTCAGCACTAATGTGAGTCCAATGTGTTATTCACAGAAATTAAAAATGAAAAAAACCTTTTCATTAGGCTCAAAATTTCAGCCATTAGTTGGGCCTTTTCAAGACTCAAAATTTTGAATGTGTCATCATCAGTAAACTCTCACAGTTCAGAGAAAAGTTAACTAAGGCAGTTGAGGTTTAATCTAAAAAAGAACAGCCTTTGTCTTCCTCTTTGCTAAAGATGTTAAGAAATCCCAATGAAAATTTATGCTGCAATACATGAAAATTTTAAATTAGTTTTTTTTAAAAAAGGCCTTGTTTAAGCGGAAAAGGGCTACTTCGGACAACGTATTCTTGAACGGCAGACGACGACAGTTTAATTCTGTCACTACAGTACAGAGGCACAGACTAAAGATTAAAGATTTCTTAATCATTTAACTCCTGCCTGAAACACAGCACATATTTACACCCACACCCAAATTCTGATCAAAATTTATGGACACAGTGAAGTTCAACATAAAAAAAATCCTGATTTACAAATGTATCAGAGAAACATCCTTCTTGCATTCAGATTTGCATTCAGGCAGTCCCCAAGATTTACAAGGCAATTTACACAAGAGACAGAAAACTTTCACCATTACAACAAAAATGTTACCTGTGGGAGGGCACCATAATTCCATATATAACCCTTGTGAGGAAAGATATTTGCCACATATCGAAGCTTGCCTTTCTTTATATCTTGTTTAATGGGATTCAACGGCTCCTCAGTGGCAATCTAAGCAGTAGTGGGGAAAAAGAGACAGAGAAAGAGAGACAGAAGGAGAAAGAGAAAGAGGGAATGGTAAAATGGGAAGCAATTCATTCTGTACCCAACCAGTTAGAAAGATCCATCTGGGAGCATGTGCTTGTGGCTTGAGAAGTATTAAAATATGGCGGCCTCACTCTAATTCCCAAGGGTCATGTTCAAAAAGCAGCTTATTAAGGTTTTAAATAATGTTGTGAAGTATGCAAGGAAAAAATGAAGTTAGAAGAGACATCATAAATCTGTAAGGAGACTGTCATGGTCAAACATAAATACTGAAAGGAACTTAAGTTGGAAGCTCTTGTACTTTATAGTACAAGTTCAACAGACATGCAAATGGTGGCACAAGTTCTTCTGGCAACAGAGGCTTTGAGAGCGACAGTTGAAATGTTTCATCTTCTTCTCACCCTCTGTTCATTGCCCTCCTATTGCATACATCCCTTCTCTCTCTACCTCTCAGCATACAAATACTTTTTAGTAAGCACAAGTTCTGCATAGTCACCAACGCTGCTTGCAGAATAACAACTAACTGTGGTAGTAAATACAGTTCAAATGATTTTCCAGGAGAAAATAAAATTCTGAAACAACTGGCTGGGGAGGTTCTTTTGTGATATTTTTAATAATCAAAATAGTTAACAGCTCATCCACAAACTTCCTTAAAAGCATCCAGGAAGCATGCCTAAAATTAATACAAGTGTTCATGAAGATTGGACATATCCTGGTGAGATCTATTGTTTCACAAACACTACAGATGACACTACTCAGCTTCTACATTGTAACTGCAGAGGACCAACCCAGTAGGCTCTACTTTTAAAACACCTAACTGCAAGAGGAGACACTTTCAATCAGTGAGCTCCCCAGGTATTTTTTTGTCACAAATGCTTTTTCATTTGCAACTCCATTTGTCAGGATTTGGCCTAGCACACTATACAGCAGAAACAAGAGGAATTAAATCCTGAGTGGAATGCTGTATGAGCAAGCGAGAATAAGACTAAATGTTGGACAGTGTCCTGCAAGCCGGTACTCTAGGACTCTGTTGCAGGTATGCTGCACTCTGCAGTCAGAGTGCTGTCAAGAAGCAGTGCTCACCTGCAAAAGGGAAACAAAACTAGAACCTCAACTCTTTATAACTGCAAGGAAACTGCCTGTATGCACAGCTCCAAAATAATTTCTTAGCAGAGAAAATTTTATGTGTAAAGAGTGATCCACATTCTGATTAAACTCTGACTATTGGAAGCCACTGCATTGTCATAGCTTTCATAAATACCTATATAATCAAGGTATTTTTTTTAATTACCTCCATTTTTGCATTTGTCCAACGAGGCACTTCTACAACCATATTAAACAGGATCTAAAACAAAAAACAATGACAGATCTGAAAATAAAATCCACTTGGGAGTTCATTTTACAGTAAGACAAATTCTCTCCTCTGTATTCAGCAGCAACATACATCACATCTCTCTGTTCCATCTGCTTTTACGTTAAGTACTATTTGTTTAGTTACACACAATGATATACAACCTCCTTGCTTCATCCTTTCCCCACCCCTTTGAGACTACGAACAACTACAAGTAGTTGAAATCCACATGATGTTTTTCATTTCTGTATCAGTATTACTCTTCACAAAATGTTGAGAAAGTCCATGGAATGGTTTGCCACATGGCAGTGGTTCAGTCTACTAGTCAAAGAGGATTGGACATTTCTATAAGACAGAGTTAGCTTCCCTCAAGCACTGGAAAGGACAACGTTTTGGTTTTTCCCCCCGAAGATAGATTTCTTCAGGCCCTCCTCTTTTGCCTTATTCATTTTTTTTTAAAAACCCATGCGAATGCAACAACCACTGACATTTCTGATTCTCAGTCAAATCTGGTTGAAGTGAGGCAAAACGAATCCAAAAGTGATGGCAGAGGAAGGACATGGACACAGAGGCCTCATGTTTGTATTAGCCTTCTTCCTAATAGAAATAAAGTAAAAGTTGATTTAAGAAGTGGGGTGTGAGGTGAAATAAACCTAAAATATGTAAACTTTCATGCTTTTAGAAGAAAAGTAAGTAATCTACGCCCTTCTTACTGGGGAGGTTAAAGTGAGATTTTTCCAAAGAGAAAAACTCTGTGTAACTGCCATAAGGTTTCTTCCTTTGAAGCTGTGAGAATTAAGCACTACCATGGAGTAGAGTATTAATCAAAATGGGAAACCACACCCAACCACCCAGCAATGTCTACAGCCTATCTTCTCCTAAATGACTAAACCCCAAAATATCACATTGCCTGGGACATCTTTTCATAGCCAAAGAAAACTTGCATTGGTATTAAAAATTGCAACAGTCCAGCAAGGACAAAAAACAGGTTTTCTTCAGAAATTTGTAGGAAAAAGATACAAAGTTAAACCCTTGTATCCTACAGCTGCAACAAACAAATACCATAATCAGATTGTGGCATTGACACTGGTAAAAGTAATTCCAATGGTTCTACGACCTCCTCCCAAACAAACCTGGAATGTGGAAAGCAAGAACACCAAGGAAAATCTCAGCTGCCACTCAGCGTTTCTCCCATAACATCACAAACTATGCACACACCTGACAGCAAATTCCCACTAAATTTAAATTAAATTTGCCATCCATAAGCACTGTGCCCATACTGCCATCAGTGGTAAGTCAGATGGAATCACTTTTCCCAATCAGATCATAGCCAAATAAAAGAAGGGGTGGGGGGGAAGAGAAAAGTGCTTCAGATCTGTTTCGTAAAGTACGCCTTATGTATATAAGAACAGTTGAAACAGAGAGGTAATCAGAAAGAGAGCTCAAAGATGCCAACACTAAGGAAGCAGACAGAACAAAGCAACATGCATGCAGCAGCAGGTAAGGGAAGGGTTGGAAGAGAGCCAAATAAAGTCTGCACATCCATCTGGGAAACACTTGGAAAAAAGAAATGCACAGCACGAAAGCCAGTGCTGACAAGAAACTCTTAGGGAACTGCCAAGCAGGTCAAAGAATTGTTCTGACTGGTAGCTACAGGCAGAAAACTTACAAACTACCCCTGGAATTATACACAGTGTCTTCCCCTCCACCACAATCCTGTCTTTTTGCTGTTTAGGTACTACTGTACGTTTTCTTGACCATGTCTAATACAATGGCTTCAGCAGCCTGTAAATCTTGGTTTCGAGTTAAGAGTTAGCCCAGGCCATCACCAAAACAACTCTCAGGGCTGGACAACAACTGGACTGAAATGAATGCAATGCTCCTCTAAAACCTAAAAAAATTACTTGGATTTAACTCAGCTCCAAGATCAGGCCTTCCTAATTTGTGGTATCAGTCAAATGTGAATTGTCAAGAGTCTTAAATGTGACAGCCTGACAGATTAATTTGTATGCAAAAAAATTCCCGAAAGTACTTTCTCTAATGCTAAGCTGCCACAAGCATTTACAAGAGATTAATAACTTCATGCAGTGCTTACATTTAAAAATAAAAAGTTTTATTTATAGGGAAATCACATTTTCACAGTGAGGAGACAGGATTCACTGATGTGGAAAGGAAAGCACATACTAGACAGTTTGACAGATAAAGAGAAGGAGTATACTCCTCTGGGTTTTTAGGGGTTTTTTTCCTCCTCTTTCCTATCTTGTTTCCCTCATTGCCTAAGTATCACCCAGGAATTTTTCCATCACTCTTATTTTCCCAGACCAAGCACCTATTCCTTCTGACCACTTAAATGCTCCCTGCCATCCCTTGCTGCAAAACCATCCCTGCCTCAGCCACAAACAGAAGTGTCAGACACCACCTGTCTTCACAGGTTACCATCTGCACATGCCATTCAGTGGTTACGTTTTGTATGGTGAATGCATGTGGTAATTGATATTCTTATCTTTATTTTAAACCAGTAAAACAAAAAAAATTCCACCTCACCAAACCCCCAAGCAAGCACTTCTACTCCCTCAAGCTGTGAGGTGAGACTGTTTCAATAGCCCATTTGACACACCTTAAAAGAGATCTCCCATGAAACAAAAATTACTGCTTTGGAAAGTTTACCACTTAACTGCCTTAGCATGATAGCAGTCAGCTGGTCTGCCTATGAGATCGCTGCTTGCTGCAGTCCACATTTAATCCCACTCTACAAGCACCTAACGTAAAGGGACTCCACTTCGTGACAGCAGACTGTACAACAGGCCAGGTGGAGTAGTTCCTACAGGCTAACCTCGTGCCAAGTCTGCTGGCTGACTGATTCTTCAGAAGGACAGTCTCCTGGAGCGTGCAAGAGAAGAGGAGGAAACTGTTTCCTAGATTTAGAAAAAGGGACAGAACCCATCTGCTACGGGAAGTGACCTGACAGAGCCCAGGGGGACTTTCAACCCAACATGTTACGTAGCTTGTTTGACTGTGGATTAATGTGAACACAAGACAGACATTTGTACTTATGCTCTATTATACTTCAACGGGGGGTGGGGAAATCCATTTGCTCAACACAGCGAAGTCAAAAGTGCATGTCCTAATTCCTAAAACTGAATATGAAAATCAGCAGAAAATGACATCAGAAGGAACGAAGAACATGTCTAAATGATATCCTTTATTTCCTAAGAACTCACGTAGGATGTAAATAAGTGTTTGCTTTATCGGGGTGTTTTCTTTAACCCTGCTTGGCAACTTGCTGCATTCCATTTCATCTGAACATTATTTTTAATGTATCATGCTATTGTTTTTGCTGAGACAGGCAAAAATATGTGTGTCTCTCACACAGAGAACAGGAACATTTTTTGGTTTTTTGAAATAAGAAAACCACAGAAACATAAAAAGATATACAAATATACTTCAACATATTCATACAGCAAGTGTTGAGAAAAGCAAGGAAAATACAGACTGTTGTACCCAGGTAAGCTGTGAGTCAGCTTTCTCTCCACTAAGACTGACAGCCAAAAATAAACGCTAGCTCTGGCTGTATAGATTCTTATAGAAGATAACTCATTTTGACCAGGGTTTGTTATTACAAACCTAAATATCACAGGAAGGAGGAAAAAAAAAAAATTAAGCACATTTCTGACACTACTTTTACAACCTGCCCTTCTGGACTCCCATACACCCTTCTCAAAAGCAATTCTTCCTCATCTAACTTTCCCTTTCTTGTTCAACTATTTCCTCTCCCTGTCTGCTGAAGTTCCTTAGCTGGTGCATTTGAGGGGAGGGTTTTGAATAGGTATGATCTTGCCCAAGGGCTGCAACACTTAATGCTCAAACTCTGAAGGTTCAGCTAATTTGAAGCAGAAGTGGAACAGCCTATGCAGAGCTAGGAAAAGTGACAAAACAAGAGATGAGAGGAACAAAAACTCAGTATAATTTCACAAAATGACAAACATCACCACTTTTTAAGGCCTGACTGCCATTCACCATCACCCTGGCATGTCAGGCAGAAGAGATATGCTAAAGCTTACAATTACTTTAGTCATTTTTATAGCAAGAAAAAAAAATCTGAAAGCATTAGACACAGCATTTGGGGGCTACTGACCCTTCCTCACTTAGAAGGTCTGAGCTCACAAGACAGAGAGAATGAAAAGCAGCTATCATTTCCACTTCTTTTGTGTCTGCTCATTTGCAATCTTGCAAGGATTATCATCAGCCATCAACAGAACATGCCATCATGCACCTGAGGACTAACAAGAACGAAAAAGATGAGCTGCAGTCCAGCAGCAGTGTAAACAAAGGATAATTTCTAAAAGGAAAAAAAGAAAGGGGAAAAAAAAAAGGAAGAAAAAAAAAAAGAGAAGGAAAATGAGGAGTCATGAAATACACCCCAAAATAAATGGAGAGGGTCTTGCTTATAAAATGAGTACCCATGTTATATGCATTCCCAATGTAAAACTTGCTACAAGGTATTTGCCAATGAAAACAACAAACCAGATGCCAGCAACATCTGGACACCAAATCTGTATCTAAATGAGAATTCAATGGAACTTTTCCAATATAAATTAAAATGCCACATAGCAAAAAAGGAATGCAGTGCCCAGCATAAATGCAAGTGCCTGCAGCCTCTTCATAGTTTACTTGCCTCATGTTATAGTCAAAAGAGAATCATGAACACTATGTAAGTTTTTACTCACAGATATGCCAGAAGTGGTGTCAGGCATATTCTCTGATAAACTAGAGACACATTCCTAGCATGAGGTCCTCTATCAGATCACCTATTCAGACTGCACGACCACTCTGATGACCCCGTATATCTCACCCAACTAGTTAATTTATCAGAAGTTTTTGCCTGACAGAAGCTATTCAACTAAGTCCACAAGGGCATTCCAGCACTGTGCAACTCACAGGATGCAACAGAACAAAAGCTGTCTTGTTTCTTGCTTTGTATTTTTTTTTCCAAATGCTCTTGTAAGTGTCTGCAAGTTAGAGGACTATAATCTCTACATGCTTGGACAGATTCCTTACCAAGGCCAACATTTTAAATAAAACTTAGTATTCAAGAACACCTGGGTCCTCTGAATGAGATGACATGTGAATACTTTACCAAAAACAAACAATGACAAGTAGATTCAAAACCGTTTCACTGCAGCAGGGAAGCAACATGTCACATTTGTCTTGAAAAAGAAAAGGATGACCTCTTCAAACCCTCTTCCTGCTAGACATGGAAGACCATATTCAACAATCAGCTTCTGACAGTTTTGATGGTAACCACAGCAGGAACATCTACTGTTCCAGAGAGAGATGCGAAACTTTTGATACCTTTCACAGAGATTTACTTGAGCAGGAGTGGATTCCAAGTGCTTACAATGCTTAAGACAAAGCAGAGGTTCAGACTGCAAGCTGGTAATAATTTTGAGACTGAAGCTGAACATGATTTCTTTCAGCATAGTTTCACCCTCAAAATAACGTCTCTCTAGTCTTCAAACAGCCAAAAAACATCTGTGAAAGCAAAAAAGATCAGTTGTCAATAGTGGCTGCAAAGATAAATTTAATTGAGATCTGGGAAGGTGCAAGATTTTGCAAGAAAGGGCTGCACTACTGAGAACAGTTCATACAGAAACACCACAGCGTTTCCCCTAGAACTACAAGCCAAAACTGCAAAACAGCTAACAGATACTTGTACAGCCCTATCCCATGAATGTTGAAAGCTGAAAGTCCTCTATTTTGAGACCTTCTTTTGAATGCCAAGAACAATTGAAAGTAGATTAGACAGACTGAAGAGATTCACGCAGAATTATCTTCTTTTTCCATAGTTAAACTGCCATCTGATGAACACCAGTTCAGCGTAATTTAACTAACATAAACTCTTAAGAGGGCTTGCCCTTGTCGAGAGTAACAAAACTGCCGCCCTAAAAGCGCAAGTTTAAAAAGATGCCACTGTGTTTCCAGGGCAAGAGAAACTATAACCTTTGAATTCTGGCCAGTGTCAATGCAAGGATCAACTGAACAGGTACCAATAGTAGCCTTTGCGCCCCTAGACAAGAGTAAGGAGTACAGTGCTTCAAAGGTCTTCAGAAATCCGTACATGGCACTAAATTCCTCATTCTCCCTTTATCCTCTGCTCAAGCTATGCCATCCCTACATACAAGTACACAGGGATGCATTTCTCACCAGGCCAAAGTGAGGAGAACTGCTGAAGAGCCCAGTGTAAGAAAAAACTGCTTTCCTGAACAGAGATTCCTTTACTATCTCTCTTCTCCCCAACTCCCAAAGATGATGAAAAAGGGTTTTCTGAATGATCTGTATTCTCACATTTCACTATCTAAGTAAAGACCAAGCATGTTTGGGAAGTCTATAGCCTGCAGGTTTGTTTGCTTACTCGCATCAGAAATGCACAAAGACTGGAATGTACATTCACCTTTGCTCATTTTCTGTAGTTCTATTAAACCACAGTCCAGAGCTCTCTCTCATAGCAAAAGTTATGTGAAGCAGCTCTGGATTCTACACTGTCCCAGGAAGCAAGACCTGCTCATCCTCACTGGCATTTTTCCCCTCCCACTCCATAGGCTAATCCAAGGATCAGGAAAAAAAGTATCAGAAATGTGGTTTTCAACAAGCTATCATGCTGCCCACTACACCGACAAATGCAGTTTTGAACAGTTTTAGACACTGCATAAACCAAGCTTTGCATCTTCGCAACCGGCAGGTATTGTCACAGCATTCATAAGCAGGTAAGAAACAGAATTCTTGACTTCCAGCAAGAGCAGTAATTAAAAGTTCATGTTGCAAGACAATGATTTTTAAGAAAGGCTACTGGCACATACTCTTTATCCTCAACAATTCATCTTTCAGGCATGATTCTACCTCTACTAAATAGTACCTAAACGGGCATCAACAGGAAATCTAAAAAGCATTACCTAGGTATTGTAGCTTGAAACAATCACAGGGCAAAGGGAGAGGAAATATATAGTGCAGGATTGCAGGGGGAAGTAGAAGAACCAGTGTACTGCATACTAGTTGCAAAACTGTGAAAGCCCAAGCAGTTAGGACAGTTCTTTCACATCAGACAGATAGTTACAGTTTTGCGATATGACTGGCTAAACATATATGAGAAGATAAAGATCGGGGGATACACACACCATGACAACGTTGTGCCTTAAAGCATAGTTTGTTTCATTTTTTTTCTTTCACTTTCTTCTAAGGCACTGCAAAAAATGCTACTTTTTGGAAAAGACACTCACATAAACAAATCTTGTTTCACAGAAAAAGCCTGAGCAGACCTTCCATGGTTTTTTGGCCTTCTCTTAGGCTTAACTTCAGTGCTGGTTTATGCTGAACCATTAGCAGATGTGATTTTTCTCTCTTTGGGCTTCCCAGATGAGTAGTTTCCTCAGTTCTAAAAAGAACATACTAAGCCTAATTTCTGTCCTAACATACTTAGGATTTCTGAAGTTCTGTATATACAACAAAGATTACTGACCGTCAGAAGATAATGAAGATTTCATTAGCAGAGGTTTTATTGCAAATGTTTCTGAATGCAATAGCAAAAAAGAGAACACACCTATGGGACAATATTCATAATGAACCTTTCAAAGAGTGGTATAAGAGTGCTTGCCTTTGACAACATTTTGGTGTATAAAAGAATGCTGACATTTCTGGCCTATTCTAAGAGGAGAATATTAAAACCCTTTAAGACTTCTCTGTCCTAAAAGACTTCCATTTGAAGATATGTCAACTATATTCAGTGAGAGCAAGTTCACTTTGCAGAACAGCAAATTGATGTTGGAAAAGAAATAGAGGGAATACTTAAAAAAAAAAAGAAAGAAAGCTTAGGAGTACCTCAGTTTCAGTAGTCTTTGACCTCTTTGCAGG
>NW_010536600.1:0-3415 GCF_000687285.1 Phaethon lepturus | reverse complement strand
AAGAGTGAAGAAGCGCATGAAGAACATTAGAGGGCAATACCATAATCACATAAATATAGACAACAGTAGTTTTCAATGCAATTGAACATCAAATATCCCTTTGTGAGGATAAAGGCCTAAACTATAACTTTTAAAAGTACTCCGTTCTGTTTCACTGTGAAATTATGACCTTCCAGATGTTAACAGAGGAAGACAAAAATGTACAAGGACACATCCACTTTCTCCCTGCTACTGAAAAATTTAAGCAGCAATTTAGGCCTGTCCTCAACCGATTAAAAACACAGTCATCCTTCTGTTCAGTTGAAAAAGATAAAACACAAAATAAACAAACGAGTATGGAAAAATAAGGCTGGAGTTATCCATCATAAAATAAAGTCCACAAAGCTTAGACCAGGGGAGGGAAAGAATATAACATCAAACTCCTTACGTCCTCCACTTGCAAAGGCGGCAAAACAGAGACTCCACAATAACTCCCTTACTTGCGCCCCCCTCAGGCCTCTAGATCCTGTGGAATGCTCTTTCCTTGCTTATACACCAAAATTAAAGCCTCTCCACATTAAATTATAGTACAGCGATGTCTGATCAATCTCCAGAAAAATCACAGACTGTAATTCACACCTCCAAACCTTAAAATCTAGATGCAGAGACAGCAAGGCCCCCAGGGAATGCATGATGAAAATGCCCATTGCTTTTCCAGCAATAGCACCCACTGAACACAGCATCTCAGTAATGACTCTCTGAATGAGACTTAGCTCTTCCACTGACTAGCATGCTAAGGGCCTGCTGATCAAAAAGGTTTCATGCATATTTTTAATCTCTCAGTTTAAATAATTTAAGAGATTAGTTCATTACTTCAGAAGTCCCAATCTGACCGTTACAACTGCTGACCTTTCTCACCATTCATATCATCCATAGAAATCCAGTAACAAACCAAGAAAACAGCTAAAACCCTCCCAACCTGTTTGTGTAACAAGCATACCATAATAAGCAAACCTAAGTCTAAACCAAAGACTGGCAGTTCCCACCGGTGACACATAAAACAAGCGTTTCATTATTGCTATAATGAAACTCCAGGGAGTGTGGCTAACAAGACGTGAAAGTGCTCAGCTGCACCTCACACCTTGTAATTCTCCAAAGGTGCGATTACCACTTCTCTCCTGGGTATTATTGTCGGCTTCCAATTATAACGCCCCTTTGGGAATTAAAGAAATAGACCGTAAGTTACGTAAGCATGTGCTATACATCTCCTACTGCACAGAAATGTACACTTTGAATTGCAGATGTAGCAAAACACCAATTTAAAAAGAGTAATAGCAGAAAATGAATTCAAGCACACAGAACCACAAACCTTAAACATCAAGAAAAATTAACACAAGATACAGCACACTCAATCACTTGGAGACTTAGAGAGTCACCTAGGCTTGTCTACACAGTAATCATTATGTTTCACTGCAAGTTAATGAACTCAGCAGAGAAAATTTGGTGGGGTTATTGTGCTTGTATTACATAAGGAATCAGCCTGGATTAAAGTGGTCCTTTCCGGTGTTATACATTTGCCTGTTAATTGCTTAAAAAGAAAAAAAGCTTTTAAAAACTGCATTTTTACCTAAAGAATACCCACAAAAGTGTTATCATTTTGAAATGAATTGTGTTTCAAAGCATAAATACATACCTCTTTAGATCCAGCAAACAGTGGAATGTCATGAAATGGGGAAATATATTTACCATTTGCGTTCTCTGAAAAACAAAACAAAAAAGTAGCATTACAATTCTAAAGATACACCATAAGATGTTGGTACTGCTTACTATTATGCATTACAGAAATGTATGCTAAGTCACAATCATGCATCAGTTAAACTTTTTCTGAAGTTTAATTCCAAGGACTAAAATATAACCTACAGGCAGAACAATGAATTTGATTGTTTGACAAATATTCATTACAATCAAAATTACTGCTTTAGTATTTAATACTACACTTCTGACTACCTGGCAATACAAGCTATGTGAAGATGAGAAGATCCTTTCATTCTATTTTCTCTTCCTTCCCACCAAGACACAACCATTGGAAAAGAAAAAAACACCAAGGGAACCTCATTTCCATGACTGATCAGTTAATTCAGCTGGGTTTCTAGCAATGCTGCCCTTGTGACTTTACTGTATTTCTAACATAGTGTTTCACGACCACAAAGAGAAAAATCTCCCAACACAGTAGGCCAAAGTCTGACCAAGATAGTAAGTGAGGGATGGGATAATTGCTCAAGCCCTTGGCATGAAACACCATGCCTTGAAATGAGCAGAACATGACATTAACTTAGTGGGGGCCCAATCTGCACCTCAGCCCTGCACCCAGTGTAGAAAGGCACACAATTCACTGGAGGGGATTCTTAAGCTTTTCAGACTACTCGGAAATATTTCACCATACTAAAAGCCCAGGTACTGCATCAAAACAGAAACATCAATAACAATATAAGGTGCTAACACAAATCCCAAGGAATTTCTCCTCTGCTAGCACCCCTATTCCCAGTAACGGGAAAAGCAGACAAGGGACTTCATTTAGCTTTGGACTGTACTTTGACCACCTCAGCAAAGAGGAATAAATGGCTGGTTTTGCAACTCCTGGAAGCCTCCCAGAGGCTCCTCCCAAACAAAACAAAATTTTAAAGGGAGGCTGCTTATTCCCACTAACTAAAGTGACTTTCTTTAGATGAGGTCCTGTGCTGGCAGCCACCTGGGGACTGAGCACAAGGGAGCTCTGCCAAGGTACTTCCAACAGGGTACATGATACCTCCGCTTCTCTCACACCAGCGGATGTCAGAATTAACTGATTGTAAGTCGATGGGCAAAAAATGTACAAAACCACTGCTAGAGAAGCAGCATACAAATAGACAACACTGTTACTAAGACACGTAATACAAAGACTGCACACCACCAGCTGTCGTTGGGTTTTGAGATACATCCTGGAGCGCTGCCCGTGCCCTGCCAGTGTCGCTTGCCGCTGCTGGCCCCACAGGCCCCATGTTTTGGATGTCAGCCTCCCCTCACCGTGATGTTTCTGGAGGGAGGGCTGGCTGGCCTGGTGGCAGGGGACAGACCGTGCTCCCACTGGGCTGTCACACCGCAGAGGTGAGGCAAGGCCGAGGCTGTCCTTGGGGTCCCAGAGCACCCCGTGGCCTTTGCGTCCAGACTGCCACGACACCGCACCGGGGCAGGGCTTCACCCCCGGCACCTCTTCACTCCGCAAGGGCCTTCGCGGCGCTGGGGAAGGGCATGGCTGTGCCGCGCACACCAGCCCCCAGCACTGACCAGGCCCAGCATCCCCTCCAAAAGCGGATCTGCCGGGAAATCCCTACGCTCTCCACACAAAACTGACCTCTTAGAAGCAGGGGGTAGGGAGGGCTCAGAGGCGACATCTTGG
>NW_010536599.1:0-1095 GCF_000687285.1 Phaethon lepturus | reverse complement strand
AAGATTCTATGATTCTATGATTCTATGATCTTTGCCTTGCTCATCACCCGGATTCATGCTGGGCTCTTTTTGCCCTAATCACATAGATCTGGCAGATCTTAGGACCCACTGAGCCCTGCCCTCCAACCCAAATGCCATCCAGGCTAGGGGCACATACGACCTATATTTTTCCATGCCAGAGCCTTTCTATCTTCCAGATTGAGTCCGTCCTTTTCCATGTACATTCCCCTCACTGTCCATCTGTTCTCAGGCTTGGACAGACCTCCCTTTAAAGCATGCCACTGGCCTACCTCAGACGTTGCTCTCTCTGCTGGGCCAGACAGTGAGACAGAAAGATGGGGAGCTACCTGCTGATCTCCCAGGCCAAGCTGCGAAGTATAAACCCAGCTGGGTTTACAACCTTCATGACCAGATCATGACAGCCAGCAAAAGAGCTGGTGGCACCTTCCTTCGCAGTGATGACAAGTTGCACCTGTCTTGTGCTATGGGTGAGGTTGGACTATGGGCCAGGATGGTTTCTTTGACCATGGCTTGCTTTGAAGCTAGGGAGGGGCATAGAGAAAGGCAGCCCTGTAAAAGAGCAAGATCTTGGTCACTCCTCCAATTTCCAGAAAGGCCCAGGTGCAGCTGGCAGGTGTCCTCCAGGAAACAAGGGGTTAACCATGTCCTGTATGCCTTGGTGCAAATCTTCTGAAAAACTCCCCTGAAATTGGCTGCTATACTCAAAATAATGCATGTCCCTACAGGGCAAGAAATTGACTAAAATAGCAGCATTAATGAGTGAAGTAAATATCAGAGCAGAGCTGTAAAAGCAGTGAGGAAATTCCCCTAAAGAATGTTTTGTTCCGCTTTAGTGACACTAGATACAAGGGTTCATCTTTGCAATCTCCATCGTGCTGGAGGCTGCCACCAGCCTTGGTGACAAGAGCTCATCCTGCGTGCGAGCAGGAGGGTCGTCCCCCAAACCCACGTGCCTGGGCACAGCTGGGCACTCGTCAGACACCATTTCACCCCTGGACCCACAGCCCCACCAAATAATCTGCTCGGACCTCCAACCCGAGAAAAGAGAGAGTCTAGATTTTAGTGGAAAACGAG
>NW_010536598.1:584-1855 GCF_000687285.1 Phaethon lepturus | reverse complement strand
GATCGGTGTGTGAACGCTCGGGCAGCGGCTTAACAGAGGGGGTGGCATCTCTTCTGGAGTGCACAGTGCTCTTGTCACTGGAGAAAATTAATCCCTCTTCGTGGTGACCGGAACTCTCCTCGGTGGTGACATGTGCAATAGAGGTCCTATGCAAAGGAGCCCAAATAACACCTGGCCAGGTCCCTCCCAGGAGCTACCAACCCATGTGAGTCCCATCTGGGGGATACAGAGAGGCACAAGGGCAGATGGGAACTCAAATCAGGGACTCAGAGGAAGGGACACCCTTGTCTGGGCCCCTCTTGGCAGAGCCTCAGCCCCAGGGCCCTGGCATGAAGGCACCTGCTGGAGCGAGGGTGGTTATTTCTGCCTGGGGCACGGGAGACGATTCAGGATGCTGGGGAAGAGCATTTGGAGTTTGCATAGGACTTACTACGGGATGTTTAAGAGAGGAAGCAGAGGTGAGGAAGGGGGTGGATCTGGGAGATTCAAGAACAAGCACAGGAAAACAGAGGGACGAGGGGACAGAAAGGGCGGGTTACACGTGACCTGTTTGCTGGTCAGTGCGCCCATCTGGCCGTGCCCCGCAGCGGGAGATCAGCGCAGGCTGACTTACTGCCGTACTGAACTCCAGCTCTACCGCTGTGCTGGGCTGCTCGTATCCCGTGTGTGTGAGCGGTGCTGAGGGCAGCAGCTGGAGTCAGACCGCAGCTCGGAGGGGTGCGCGTCTGAGCCCGCCTGCTGGAGGCATCCACACTGTATAGGTGCGTCTACACTGTGTCTATGCATATGTACATATATATATGTGTTCCCCAAGGAGCGGAACAGGATGAGGCGGTTGGCGCCAGCTGTGAGTCTGTCAGTGCTGATCTGTGTGACCAGCCATGCGTGTACGTGTGTGTGTTGCACACATGTGTGTGTACCTGGCGGGAATGGATGCTCAGCCTCAGTGCTGTCTGGACTGGGGTGGATGGACCTCGCCTCCACCAGCTGCTGGATCCAGCCCAGTTCCCTGACACCTGCCTTCTCCTCCTGGGCTAGTGAGGCCTTCACCCATTCCGGAAGGATGGAGGAGATGGAGCTGCGCTTGGGACTGGGAGCTCCTCCGGGCGGGCTGAGCTGGCTGACCTGATGCAGAGCAACACCAGCGTGATGGACACCTGCTGTGTGTTCCCTTTCTGGTCACAAATGCCAACTTCCTAAAGCAGTAATCACCGTTCCTCTGGCATCGAGTCCTTCCCAGCACAGGCTCTCTCCTGACTGTGTTACTCATG
>NW_010536598.1:0-564 GCF_000687285.1 Phaethon lepturus | reverse complement strand
AATCTGAATCCGCAACTCCAGGCTGGGCAAAGCCCTCCTGCTTACACCCCAACATAGCAGCAGGCAGGACAGAGCCAGAGCCAGGGGCTCAGGGCAGCCCTTGAAACGCGGCCAAGGTCGTGCGCCATGCAAAATTCCCCTTCACCCTCGCTGCTGAGGCGGCTGGCCAGGCTCGTGCTCCCGCTCCTCCCAAGGGGTCCCTGTCCCTCTTGCTCGGAGTCGTGTCTGCTCCCAGGAGCCACCAGCCCATGCGAATCCCATCCGCACAAGTCTGGGGGAGCACAGAGGCACCAGAGCAGGTGGGAACCCAATTTAGGGACTTGGAAGAAGGGCCACCCTGTCCGGGCCCCTCCCGGCAGAGCCTCGGACCCAGGGCCCTGGCGTGAAGGCACCTGCTGGAGGGGCGGTATTTCTGCCTGGGGCCATGGAACGCGTTTCGGGATGCAGGGGATTGCACAGGACTTGTCAAGGGATGTTTAAGAGCGGAGGTGAGGGTGGGGAAAGGGGTGGGTCCGGGCGATTCGGGCAAGAACAAGCGCGGGAATAGAAGCGGCTCCCGGAGGC
>NW_010536597.1:1634-11570 GCF_000687285.1 Phaethon lepturus | reverse complement strand
GCACGGAGGTCAGGCTGACAGGCCTGTAGTCAGGCCTTGGTAACAGTGTACTTCGTAACAGTGAGTGCCTTGCCTTAAATATCCCAGAGGGATAATCTCTAAAAAGTTCACAACTAACTCCACTTTTGACCAGCTGAAAGGTTTTTTACTGTACCTGATGGAGAGCTGGGCACATGAGCATAAAGGCTGGGATGCACAGTGATATAAATGAAGTCAGAATTTCAAAGAAACTTCAGCAGCTACAGTAAACTCAGTATCCGAGCCCGAGTTCATTCAGTGTCTGCGTACAGTTCTTACACAAGCAGATACTCAAGTCCAAACATTAAGCTGTGAAGCGTCTCACTACTTGCCAGGTCTTCCCACTAGCAAGTGTTTGCATTACAGAACATTTAATTACAGTGTTTTGACTAGAACCAGCTTTTTCCTTTTGGCCAAGCAGAAAAGTAACAGAGTAATTAAAAAAGTAATGAAAACTCAGTAAAAATTCCTGAAGCCAAAGACCCACATTCGGTTGTGATTTCAAAGAGCCTATGTCAAAGAAGACTCCTGCTAACTGTCATTTAGCAGGTTGTTAAAAAGTTTCAAAAATGAAATAAAAGTTAATGCAAGTTAGGAGGTGTTTTTCTTTTGTCTGAATTTGTAACTACCTTTTCTACTCAGAGCAGATACGAGAGCGCAAACAACAGTCAGAATAGTAGCTTACAGAATTTCATCCTGTGGCTTATTTTACGCGAAGAGACTTGTTGACTTCAATGGAATAATTTGCACAGTGAGTACATGCAGGTGGCAGAATTCAGGCCCAAAGCTTTCTAATATTGATTACACTTACAGGTAGTTGCTTTGCAGAAAAATCTTCCTAGCAAGTGTGACTGATACTTCAGTATGCGAAACTCGTTCCATTGAAAAGCAGTGAAGAAAGCTTTCTTTCATGGCATTGAAAGGTGCTGAAAAGATGATGGTAATTCAAACCATCATCACAAAATATATCCAGCATTGTGCAGACAGTCATGTGAATTTACTTTTGCTGTCAAAAGCTTGTTTTTAAAATAAACTTGAGATAGGATAGCA
Source organism: Phaethon lepturus (assembly GCF_000687285.1). Taxonomy (NCBI): domain Eukaryota; kingdom Metazoa; phylum Chordata; class Aves; order Phaethontiformes; family Phaethontidae; genus Phaethon; species Phaethon lepturus. Next base: position 10,502 of record NW_010536597.1, on the reverse strand, counting down.
TGTAAAATAACATTTTGGTACAGCTTTCATAAAATGCAGTAATCGAAGTCCTATTCCTCATTTGCAGTCAAAGTCCTAGGACTTAAAAACATTAATTTAGTCTAGTGGTTCTTTCTTTCTTTTATGGGAATTTATAAAATATTATATAGGAGAAACATAGCAATCAGGCTTAGGCCAGAATATAATGGGCTTTTAGATCCTCTAATGAGTTGTGTAAGAACAGTGTACTAAGAAAAGTCATGCATGTCATACATCTCTCCCTCATTGTAAAACATTGTTCCGCATTTTACTGCAGCCAAAACAACTTTATCTTTTTAATTTAAAAAAAAAAAAAGGTATCCAATTTCACTAAGCTTATGTGGGAAGAATATGTTTCGAGTTCTTGAAATCACAGTGCAACACCAGTGAATTAGAAGAAGCAGGAGTGCAGGTATATGGAAGGGACAAGCATGAGTAAAGCTGAGGCTACCGTGGTGCTTGCTGACGCCAGCTGATGCCTTCTCATGGATGCAAGGGAACCCAAACACCAGAGATTGGGGAAATAGAGTTGATGGCACCTAACATTGGGGCAGGCCAAGATTTTAAGGGAGCTGATGAACAAAAGGGAGCACAAGCTAATGAGCTTCACTGAGTCCAACTAAGTCACTTTGCCCCCTCCCTGGGGATGTCAGGGCTGCCATGTAATATAGGTCAGCATCAGAAGACACCCAGCTGGAGTGGCCTGGAGCTTATAGGAGAAATCCACCTGTGCAGACACTTGGGTGCAGCCCCAATCCCTAGGCACATCCATTTGTCAGCACTCCCACTAGTTCTGTTTCCCTGAAGGCAGTGGGTTTTCTTGGATCTGGCTCTCACATCACAAAGTCTCAAAATAAAATATTATGTCAAAAATATGAAATTCCACCTTTCCTGGGAAAGTAAACACCATTCCACATGCCCACTGAGTGCCTGGAGGAGTGTGCTGTACCCTCAGCACAGAGCCCCACAGCCCATGCCTGCCATCCCTTCCCAGTGCTGAGCACCGCTGAAGCTGCAGAGCTGACTTCAGCTTTTGTGCATTACCTACAGCACAAAAAGAGGGTCCTCGGTAGCTTTACTCCCACAACACAGCAGAGCTGCCCGGGTTTAGGTAACAAAGCTACGTCAGGTGTCAAACTGCTTTGCCTTCTAATGCTTCATGCTAAATGTGTCTCAGCTGTTTGGGACATGGAGCAGAGAACTGGCATAAAATAAGTACTTAGGATGTGCTTAGAACTGTAAGACTCCAATTCTAGTAGCCACCTAATAAGGAATAATTTTAGTTCATGGTTTCACATCTGCACTTAGAAAATGTTAATTTCTGCCCATTTTGTTGTGATTTGTTGTGGGTTTTTTTAAGATTAAGTGATGAATTCAGCAGGTCAGAGTCTGAAGATACCCACTCACTATTCCAAATAAATGCTATTTCTGTCAGCCAGACAGCTGCAGTGAACAGCTTTTTTGAGCAGGACTGGCTTCAGACACTGCATACTTGTAACAAGCTAAATCACACTATTAAGAGGTTTAGCCCAGCTGTGATTGTCAAAAGCTGTCTATTACAAGGCCTATTTCTCCCGTATTCAGAGAATTAACAATGAAAGTACCTTTGGACGTGCTAAATGAGATTTTGGAACACTTAAGAAGAGTTGGCTCAAAAGTGCTACCTCAAGAAATATAAAATGCCAGCAATGTTGACACTGTATGACAAATTATATGTTCCTTAATATACTGTGTCACTCCATTCAGTTTTATAATTGGCACTGACTGTAGCTGAAATCTGATCCAAAGTATACAGAATTAACTGGCACTTGTTTTGTCCTTCTTAGCATTTTCTAGGCTACAGATCTTTGTAAATATTTACTTAACAGGGTGGCATACTGATTTTTCCCATAAAATATACATGTCCATATCTGTAATGATATAATTAATTTTTTTCTGTCAGATGATGGGCTAGCTGTGGACAGCCTTAGACTGCAAGTGATGGGAAACTGCCTTTAGAGTTCAAGCAAAGAAAAACCTATATATAAAGATTATTGTACCTTTGACTTCTGCCAACTTCATTAAAACTATGGAAAATACAGAGGTTAATAGCCAGTCCGTAGTTGCTCAGCAGAAAGACTTTCAAGGAACCATTGTTCCCGGGAGAAGTACTGTCAGCGTTAAATCCGGGGTTGCACCGATTAAACCTCCTATTCAATACCCTGTTCTCCTGCCCTGGACAGTGATGTATAATAGCCCTCGTGGGCCTCTCCCCATGCTTTTGTCCAATTCCTACTGAAATAATTTAGTCTTTTTGGTCTTGATAGCATTCTGCCACCTAACAGTGTATATTCTGGGGTCTCACTTTTTGCAACTGAGTTCATTTTGCATTTGCTGTCTCCCTGGTGATTAGAATTCTGTAAACCTCTGTTATGACCATTCTCACATCTCTCTGAGGACTCAGAAGTCCTGGTCAGCTTAAACACTCCTAGCATGGAAACACCTCAGTTGCACTGGTTACCTCTGCCCTCTTTCTGGGTCAGCCTCAAGCCACAGAGAGGACGAGTGTCTCAGTCCCTGGCTCTCTCCAGCTACAGCTCCCTGGGCTTGGGGAAGAGTTGCAAGGACAGGCAGCAAAATGCCAGAAATTCCCATGGATGTTGCAGGGATCAGAAGTCAGGACATCACCTCTCCACCCCCATTTCCTTGCCCCAAACAAATCCACATCTGGACACAAATGACTCACTAATCCTATTAGAAAACAGCATTTCAGACTCATGCTGTAGTCCAAGCTCCATCTGTATTCACAGTAATGTAATTCAGGAGTGACCCAGATTTAAAATAGATAAAACAGTGATATAGTGCTAGTATGAGAGAAGAATTACATCCTCATATGTATATATACATACACAAATATACATATATATAAATGAAACAGTTCTGTTTCTTAGAGAACATTGTAAACTCCTAAAATAGCCTCTCAGTAGCAAAATATAAGCATGCGGCTTGCACTTTTCTGGAACATTAAAATGCCATTTGCTTCTAAAGAGAAGCAATTCAGACTATGGTTGGCTTTATTTTCCCCAGAGCTGGTCAGAGTCATTGCAGAGATTTTCAGAAGTCTTGGAAGTGCGGAGCTCTCCCTGGCACACCCACCAGGATCACTGCTTGCAGGTTTGTGTTTGGACATTAACTTTAGAACCATTTCCAAGGATTTTTTAACTGGGCCTGAGGACACGCCAAACAAGTGAAACTTATTACAGACTCAAGCTCCTAGCATGAGAATTAGTTGAAAGGCAGAAAATCCACACTGGTTTTAATTTTCAAAGAACAGAAACAGCATTTTGGTTTCAGATATTTTCAGGATTTAGAATTATTCATATATATCTGACCTCTAAATGACGCTGGTCTTGTTGATGCAAATGACAGCTCTAATATTTTTTAAACATCATTTTCTATGACAATGGGTGCTTATTTCTTCAACTCTTTCTCATGCAATTATTTGTCAGTTAACACTTTTTGGTAGTGCCAGATCTGGCAACATTTCGGAAGGCAGCATGCAATGATCTCCTGAAAGACACAGGTAGCACCCAGGCTGGATTATGTGACACCCAGCATGTGCATCAAGCCACATCCAGGACATCTCCCCAGACATAAAACAATCAGTGAATGATTCCTGGGCTGTGCTGAAGGTTCATCTCAGTCCTATAGCCACACCATGCCAGCACTATCTATATTTATTTATTATCATAATCACTTGGGCTTCTGGGTAATTGGAACAATTAGGGTGATTAATTGCATGTTTGCAATAAAAACAGAAGACCAGAGAGGGTTACATTACAGGCTAAATATTTTCAGAAAACTCTATCAGCTGGTAGACATAACAAATGTGATCAGTCCAATGCCACACGAAGCTGCGCACATTGTGCAAACTAGTTTGCTCTGGAACTCAAATCTCCTCAAAAGAAGCCAAAGTGTTTAAAAAAATAAACTAAGTCAGAGTGCACAGGGGGAAAAGAAATATTGACATGTGAGGCTGCTGTACTTCTAACATAAAGAAACATTGTTTTCCCTTTGGTTCTTTTATTGTCTAAATAGAAAGTGCAAAGCACAGGAGAAAGCACACAACAAGACAAAGTGCACAAGTGAAGGCCATTAGCTTTTGCTTGGAAGCAATGACTTACACCGAAAGGAAAATTAGAAAAGCACACAGTGGGATACGTACAATACTAACACATTCCTTAATGAAAGCAAGAAGGCAAACCAACCTGCCACTAGAACTCAGACACCAAGGGTTTTGGAGAGGGAGATTAAACCCAAGAACAGAAGATACTCACATCAAAACTTTTGTTTCTTGAATCCTTGCTTACAAATCTGGGCTTTCACCTTCTACTCATCAGTATGCTACTGAAATGCTTCAATACAGTTTCAGCCAACACCTCTTCCTGGATTTCTTCACAACCACATGGTCTTCAAAGATCCATTTTAACTAAACAGAGCATGAACTTACTCAGATACACTTTCCAAAGAAGATGACACAAGAGTCAGGAACAGGCACTTCATTCCTATCGTTAAAGCTGTGCCAGTGCATGGCAGAGTGCAAAATTCCCTGTAAAGAAGGGGATGTCCTGGATCCCCCACAGCCACACCAGACATGGCTCATCCATCACAATGTTATCAAGGCCATCATCTTTCTGGCTGTCTTCTAAAGAATATGACAGCTGCCCGTGTTGCATAACAAGCTCAGGTGTGCTCTGCAGAAAGGGTGCACATCTGTGAGCAGGGCTGACGACATTGGAACAAGCTGCTCAGGGAGGTGGTGGAGTCACCATCATTGTGGGTGTTCAAAAAACATGTAGATGTGGCACTTTGGGACATAGTGGGCATAGTGGTGGTGTGTTGATGGTTGGACTTGATGATCTTAAAGGTCTTTTCCAACCTTAATGATTCTGTGATTCTATGACAGGGCATGGCTCTGCAGAGAGGCAGGCAGACTTCTGCCCACTCACAAGCCGCAGCTCTTACCGTCATCAGCAGGGAGATGTCTGCCCCATGTTCCACAAAGCCATGCCCTTGGGCAGCTCAGTCCAAACCAATTTTTAACATCAGTGACTCTCTAGGATCTGGTCCATGGTGCTCATCAGTTAAGAGTCTTATCTTTGGCTGAGCATTTACCAGGCTACTCAGTGAGATGCACTGTAAAATTTCTACATAAATAAAAAGCCAGCTTCTTATATTGCCCCCACTACCACCTACTTGCTTGGTTACACGGAGAAAGAAGTGAATAGTGAAAGGTTTTATGTTCTATTCGTATGATTGCAGACTTTGTGCTCTAATACAAGCACCGGGGTCACAGGGCAGGAACAGAGTGTTTTCTTTCCAGTCAGCATGAAACTGGCATTTATTAGATGAGTGTTTTGTTCTATTTGTTTTAAGTCGATTACAGTTTAACTCAGTTCAACAATGCTGGAAAACCTGACAAAATATTCCAGAGTGTTTAACCAACATGAATGCAATGGACAAATGCCTGAAATTTAAAATAAGAGTATATTGTAACAAAAATATGTTTATACCAATATGTCTGTCTTTTTGATTCCAGTCACTGCACAGTGTTTGTGTCTCTGCATTTCGGAAATCCGTGTTAAACATTTCTCTTTAGTTGAGAAGTGTTCAATAGCAGTGTTTCTTGTCATTAATTATTGAAGAAATCAGCTTTTATTTTTAACTGCAGAATTTTTGTCAGACACATTAAACAGCCAAGTCCTTACCTGTTTAAGAGAATAAGCAACATGAATGTGTAAGAGAAGTGGAGGGCAGCCAAAAAGTGATGAGGTACACACCACTATTTCTGTACATTCCCTCCAGAAAGGGCCCATGTTTTCAGGTTTCATCACATTCAAATTAAAAAGAAGAGCAAAATTAAAAGACTGGGTCTTCTGCAGTCAAATGCATATCTATTATCAATCCCAAACAGGTTAAACAGCAAACTTCTGAATGCATCCTCCCTTGAGGCCTCACTTACTACACAGGGGCAGGCTTCCTCTAGCTCCCCATAGCTGCATTAGCCCCAGCCCACAGAGTGATTCAGTCCTGCCACGACCTTCTGCGCAGTAGGGACATGAAAGAGCTGCTGTGGCAGCTGAGGCCGCCAAAAGTCACACAATTCTGTCAGCACCTGGGTGCAGCCTGACTGGGACCAAGGCTCTTGGAGATGGGAGTTGCAGACACTTTGGCACAGCTCAGTGCCAGCAGGTGGGACTCCAGCCAGCCTGAGAGCTGCTCTATTCTATCTGTCATCCAGCCGTATTTGTGACTGTCCTGCATTTAGACACCCATCTTCCCTTTTGTTATTTTTCCCAGTGAAGGACAGGAATTTATAAACTACATACTAAAGCTTTGAATGTACTTCCTTTAGCTACAGGTTGTTACTTTTAAACACAAATAGACTTATTGCTCCAGGGGAAGAAGTAGCCTTCTCCAGCTTAGACCAAACTTTGCATTCAAATATCCAATTTGCTATGGGGGTACTAACTGCGGTTTGATCACTGCAGAAAAGGCAAAGAGAGTCACCCTGAGAGCCCATTTCAGTGGCTGCGTGACTGTACAACAAAGCGAATGTTCGCATTATCATTTTGGTCACTATCATTATCAAGAGAAAGCATATGCTTAGTCCTTTAATATTTCAGCACTTAATTCACCAGTTACACAGCAAAATATTCTAAAGCACATGGAGTGCTGACTTCATGTTTAAACCAAGGTACAGAAAAAATTAATATAATCAACAAGCACCAGTTCAGTGAGAACTTCTGCAAGCATTAGAACCATTGTTGAAAATTTGATGAAAATGGGTATTTTTTTAAAAATGCAAAGTCATTTTAATTCACTTCTCACTTACTATTCAGCACACTAATCTTAACCCATTAACATCTTATAAAATGCTCCTTAACAAGGAACAGAAAGATAGCTAAAAATCTTTTTTCTGACATGACTTTTTTGTAACAGTAGCTCTGTTTAATGTGTAGTATTCTAAAATAGTGAATAAAATTGGCTACTTGATGTTGCTCACCTATACAAGAAAAATGAACCACCTATTAGAAAAGACCTTATTTTCCCAGTCAGGACACTAAAAACAGCCTCTCCAACATGAGCTTGATTATGTTAACACAAGCAGTACCAGTTCATACAGGTAGTATTACCTGATGGTACAGCACTTTGCTGAGTAGAGAAAACTAACTTCTGATGATCCAGAAATTCCCTAGAGAAAAATATCAGTCTGGCCTCTTCATTTCAGTCACTGCTCAGGTTGAACAATTCTATCACTAGTCACTCAAAACCTACAGATCGTCCACTCTCAAAACAGTTTTATTATTCTACGTGCTTTGTAGTGCATTGAGGTTGTAATTTTAAGCTTCTTTAAAGCGTGGTCACTTAGATTTCATCTGTTGCTTGGATTGATCTAACAAGGAGAGCTGCACTGCTGTAATTCAATGACTTCTCGTATTACATATAGCTCACACCCAAGTCAGATACTTCTGAACTGCATCAGTTCTTCGTATGTTCTCCGAACAGTGACTCAGTCCTACTCCTACTGAGAAACTGCCCCTCAACATCATCCTGCACATGTGTTTTATGCTTTTAACAAGGATTCTATTGAAAATGACAAATTCTGCTTTGAATTTTCATTTCAGAACAACACTGCTGGGATATTCCAGCTAAACATCATACACCGTCCTTTGCCAGAGATACTTACAGTTTTGCATTCTGGATCACATGTTGCTTTTCTTCCATGGGATGAATATCTTGTAAGGTTCTGAGCCTGCAGTCTGATCATAGTTCAATGTATAGTTTTCTTTGCATTTTGCCGAGCTAGCCCATGTTTTTGTTGCCTTTGCACATTCCTTAAAAGGAACTAAACTCACTGGATGAAAAACTAGCCCTCCAGCCGCGGTCACTTTCTTTGCAAGGTTCTGGTTTCTTGGTCAAATTTATTTAGATTAACTGTGGATCTCAATTAGTCAGATGTAAAAGCATTTATACTTGAAGGGAGAAAGGCTTGTGTCTAGTATAGACAAAGTCAGTATTCTAGAACTGTGGTGCTTGAATATATCAGAAGACGACAAAATGTGGGAAATCATGCTTGAAATACATTTAAGTTGAAAAGTGAACTGGGACCAATCCAAAGTAAGTTTGTGTGACTGCTACAAGGTCCTCATTGGGTCTTTGTAGGTGCTGAGCTAGTGCCATTTCCTCTAGTCTCCCTGATGGAGATCCTGCTCCACTGTGACACATTCTAGCTCTTTACCTGCAAAGGTTCTTCATTTCCTCATTCTCCCACTCAAGTTTGAAAACAAAATGCCATTTTTCTGGGAGGGAGGTTTATACCCTAGGAGGAAAAAAAAAAAAAAAAAAAAAAAAAGCAGCACTTTAGAACTGCCTTCATTGTAATCTACTGCTCTAGAACATTAGCACAAGAGATACCACTCAAACCAGATCTGTACACAGACTGTACATCCACAGGTTTCTGTTATACAATTTCAACGGCTCTCAGGCATCATTGGGCTGCAAACATCTCAAGTCCAAAAAAGGCCTGTAAAACCACTGAACTGACGAAACCAGGATAAGAAGAGAATTAACCACCTGACGTTACTCAGTAGGCCTGAGGTCAGGTATTGAACAAAGCCCTCCTAACTCCACTTCAACTACTATACCACCCTGCTTCATGAATCATCCACTAAGGGCTAGCTTATTTAATGTCTACCTAAAAGCTGCACGATTTAAACACTGTAATAATCACTAATCAATTTGACAAGCCTGAGCTTAGAGGGGGAAAGCTAGAAAATTGGTATAAAAATATCTTTGACCAGTCTTTTC
>NW_010536597.1:0-1603 GCF_000687285.1 Phaethon lepturus | reverse complement strand
CCTACAGTTACACAAAGAATTTTATTTCTTTATATTACTATATAAATATATGTAACTTTTGTGCAGAGAGGTCCTCAAAAACAGGGTCTTAAACTAAAGGTAAGACAAGATAGGTCAAACTGCACCAACCACCAACCAAGTGAACATGCTCTAGAAAGAATGAATACCACTGTCTGCCATACTGAAACAAATGGACAGTCCTCACAGTGCGCTATTCTCCTTCTTATGGTGCCCTTTCTTATACTACTAGGTCCTTCTAGCAGGCAGATCAAGAGTTGCCTATGCTAAAAGGCATGCACCTTCCTGAGCTCCAGTCTATTCTATGGCACCAAGCGCAATCATTATCTTCTGAACTATCTATTGCATGAGACAGACCACGTTTCACTTGGATTTATTTCACACACACACCCGCACTTCTTCTGGAGAAACATGCTTACTTGTTTTAGACTTAAAGTAATGGAAAATTCAGGCCACCCTGTTGGTAATCTGTTCCACTGGTTAACTGCCTTCTGCAGTTTCACTTTTGAACTTGGAAACTGGTGTAAACAAACCATATTAGTTTAGCCAGTAAGAAGCACTGTAAAGACATAAACTGGTCTGAAAGAGTCAGATTCCATTTGACCTTGAATCTTCTCAGACTGAAGAAGTTCAACGTGAGTAAGCGCAAGCCTCACAAAGCTAACATTAGGGATAAATACCCATTGTAGCTACATTTAAGTCCAAGGAATAGACCACCACGAATAACTGCGTTGAATTACTTAAAAAATAAAGGTATTTTGGCTTGTCTTAAATGTTTCTCTTCCCGGTTTTTAAGATACAGCATTTTTTTCTTCTTTTAGACCTTTCAAATGGTAAAAATATTGTGAAAGCAAGAACTTTTTAAATGGGTATCAAATGTAAAGCTACATCAAGTACTGGTAGCTTGCATCCCAGGCTTGATTTATACCACAAAAGGCAATGACAGATATGCCTTCCAAAACTTGGTTTGAAGCTGTAGTTACTACTATGTCAGCAGTCAGATAGACATCTTATAACATGAAATTCTCCTTTTCATGCTAGTAAGGAATGAGATATGGTAACTGACAAAAGTTACACATGTAAGTTAAGCTACTATACAGAGATGTCCAATATGACTGACTTGCTAGCATGCACAAAACTCCCTCAGCTTTTCCTGGCATGAACACACCTGAGTGTTTGATATAACCCCAAACCTTCCTGTACAAGAGCAGTGGCAACCAACCATCCTGCCACCATTACTCTCTCGGCACAGGTGAACACTCTTCTTCAAACTTTGTTGAGGGGCTAGCTGTTCGCTCTGTACTAGTGAACAAGCACAAATGCAACAGAAGGTAACTTTCTTCATGGACTGTTTTCCCTTTCACACTGCTAAGGCAGTAAGACACATGCATTACAAAGTGCAAATCAGCAACCCAGCCTGACCATGAAGTCATCATTTACACTCCATTCCACCCACCCAAGCAACACACCGAGGAATTTCACATCATATGTGGCTACTGCAGCCGGAAAACCGCAAGGGAATCGCGACCTCAAACCGCAAGCGTGTGGTGTTTCAGCTGTGTAAGTAAAGGAACAATGTATTACG
>NW_010536596.1:0-12594 GCF_000687285.1 Phaethon lepturus | reverse complement strand
CGGGGAAGGTCCTGCGCAGGCCGCTCCTTATCTGCAAGAAGAATAGACGCCTTCCGTATGTGGAGGAGAGGCTTTCATTTCCGCCAAGCATTCAGGGGCTGGACCCACGCATCCGTGTTCCGCAGCACGGCACTTGCTTCAGCAAACAGTGTGAGCCCTCGCATGGCTCCGCCTGCTACCTGTATTGGCGATGCATCCACACACAGCGAGACGGGATTCCTGGGTGCCAGATAATACTCGCTGGCAATGTGGATCTAAGCAAGCAACCTGTGCAATATCTATCCACCTGCAACAACATGCATCCCTCCTACTCTAGTGCAAAAAGTTAGCAGCAAAAAGTTTTGCAGCAGACTGCCATGCCCCGGGATGAAGGGGGATGTAGCAAACCAAAGGCTGCCAGAGGGTTTCCATAAATGCTTGCAGTCAGAGTAAGCAGACGGGTAACAACCAAACCCACAGATTTTACATTTCTGCTTTTTCCCATTCCAAAAATGGAAAAGTCTGTTCAAGGAGTCTTAGTCGTTGATTGAGTTTTGTAAAGAAAAGAAAAAAAAAAGCAGCAAGTAGTTGTTTGGTCAGAACTCATATGGGAAATGCAAATTGGGTCATAAAGGCCTGAAAAGGGAGAACAGCAGCTACCTCTGGCGTGCCTGGTGCTGGAGGCACCTTCCAGGCCCTGAGCATGGAGCAGCACGCTGCTAAATTAGAAAGCCCATCATCTTTTAACAGCAAAAGGCAAACTCAATTCCATAGCAACTGTGTTAGGTCTGATATATTGGAATGGCAGAATTCTTGACAAAAAAAGAAAAGCTGAGCATTACTTGGAAACCTGAAACTGCCGCTCCAATTATGGGAATGAGATCAGAACAGGTGCCATTACAATAAGATGCAGGATGCTGTGTCACAGAATTGGGAAGGAGACAATTGCTTGTGAGGCTTTTCCTCTCTAGGATGGGGAATAAAGAAGGAGGAATGATTTTTGTCAGTCTCTGATTTTCATTAGTTTCATTTGACTTCTGATTGTCATTAGTTTAAGTCATAGGAACGTAATAATTCTTGTACATCTCTGCTGCATCATAATAAGGCAGATAGGCAGCTACAATAGTGGTGTAGCTTAGTAATCTGCAATTATAGTTGTTATTTTAGTACAGTTCACAGTCATTCCCTGCAATATACAAGTGGAAAGTCCAACTCTCTCTCAAAAGAGCTATACTAGGACTGGAAAAGGTTCAGAACAGGATGTCAAAAGTGGTCAAAGGAGTGGAGTTTCTTGCCTACAAAAAATAAAAAGTACAGTTGTTCTAGCTGGAGAAGAGATGACGGAGGAGAGAGGAAGGCAGCCTCTGAGTGCTGGGGCAATGGAGAACAGGGGACAGTTTTCACCATCTCTTCCAGTGCAAGCACATGAAGGAAAAGAGCGGGTAAGAGGTTTCAGGGCAAAAACCAAGGTGGCTTTTCAAACACCATGTATGAGCTCTGCGGAACTCCTTGCCATGGGAGGTGGAGGGTAATAATAAAAATAAATGAGTCATCAGAGAAGATGGTGAAGGGCTGGTGAAGACAAACACAGCCTGTGTGGTCCAGGCAGTCCCTGCCCTGCAGGTTGTCACTGGCTGGCAGGATGTTCTGGGCAGTTTCTCTACAGGCATTTCCTTGCTTTAAACATTTCTCTAGGTATCTACTTCTGGTCATTGTCAGAAGAGCATAAATGGCATTTGTTCCAAGCTGATATAGTTTTCATATTCTCAGAGACTTGGCATACAGGCAGTGACTATTTAAAAAAAAAAGCCAGAAATCTCCAGTGGATGCCTCTGTCCTGCCACGTTTCCTATCTGTTATTTCCGCCTGGGTTGCGGCTCTGCTGAGCATCCTCACTGCGTACGTGTCTGGTCACACCTGAACCCCAAGCTGACACAAAGCCCACCCTCCATGGGGGACAACCCAGGTGCAGAGTGGAAGTAAGCCCCTCCATACCGCCTGCCCCTCGGATGCCAGGGTACCTGGCATAGACATATTGCCTGCTAAGGCATATTGCACCGAATTCTGCAGCCTCAGGATCTGGTCCACTATTTGTACCATTGCCATCAAAGTGAAAATTGCTTTCTTACAACTTTCTTTTCACCAGAATTTCCATTTTTTTAGTTCTCCAGCTTTGAGACTGCCCCATTTTCCTATAGTAAACTCACGTTTAAAACGTATGTAGCCAGCTCACAGGTTTTGCTGTAGTCAGTCGCTACATGATTATTACATATAGAAATTCTGTAATATTCTACTGGGACCTTGACAACTGTGTTTGGTGTACTTATTTTTTGTGCTTTCATTTACCTATCAGCTGCGTTTGGAGAAAAGAGGTTTTAATTACGGAAAATGCTTCATCCTTGGCTGCAGTAGGTTGAAGCCTGATCCTGCTCACGTTAGCAGAGGAAGGTGTGGGTTTGGGTTACACGTTTGCCAAGAGCCTGTGAAGCTTTTCCGTGTTTTTGTGCCTGTGTTGCCCTCTGCTGACTGGTGACAGTTTGGGAGATCCCGAAGGTCCCTGCAGAGATGCTGAGGTGCCTGCAGGCGTCTGGCAGCTCATACAGGGCTGTGTTCTTGACCGGGGATCTCAGCCGTGCTCCTCTTCTATCTACGGTTGGCTGCGTAGCCGTAGTGGTGAAATCCCCAATAACTCGGCAAATAGAAGAATATCCCCTTGCATTAACGTTTTCCGTTTAGCTGACATTTTATTAAAGTTTTGATTCTAATTAGCAAGTAAAATTAAATTGACGGGGCTTTAAAACGGGCTCTTTGTCACCTGTGAACAGCGTCTTGTGCCTCTCACCAGCTGGTTTAAGAAAAGCACAATATGACACACGGTATGAAGGGAGGATAGAATTTGACATTAATTCACACAAGAGTTAGTTTTCAAGGACAGGAAAAGGAAATGGCAATTATTTGAAAATAGATGCAAGTCTGTGCAAAGACAGAAATCCAGCAGGAAATGTGAAGGCAGAGGTGATTATATACTCAGGACATGAACCATTCCAGACTCATCTTCAGAATTGAAAGAAAACTCTATTACTTGGTAAAAACACACTCTCTCCTGCACTCCCTAAAAAAGCAGTCATCCTGGACCCTGATCCTTGCCCAGGAGGTGGCTGAGGAGTGACTTTTATTAAAACGTTAACAGAGAGTTTTCTGTCAGATGCAGAAAGACAAGCTTGCTCTTTGACATGGCAGCTTCCGATCTTAAACACAGTCTCTCACATAAAAATTGCTTTGAATAGCTCTACCAGGATTTTAGCAAACTCTGGTTAATAATGATTACCTCCTATTTGTTGTTATTTTTGAGACCTGCAATTGAAAAAGCACAGCCTAAGCTCGAGGCACCATTTATTCTATTTGCAAGGACTGAACGCAGAAAGCAAAGCGAGATTGAACGATGCTGGTAGACAATGCAAGAGCCAGCAACAATACTGCGGGCACAGATGCCCTAGATGTGACTTGGAATTTCATCTTGGATTATAGTCCTTTTTAAATCATCCAGGCGCAGGACAGGCTGAGCTGAGGGTGTAAGATCAGTTTAGCTAGAGATCTAACATCTCAGACACACTAAAAAAAAGCAAATCCCTGCAGAAACAACTATTAGCTCAGGTAGTGCTATTCACTCTTGCAAATTAAAAAAGCTGTGCAGGAAAGTTTACAGATTTAGGCCATTGGGCTTGTGCCGTCGTCTGATTATGAGAGACTTTCTTGCTAATAAGCACTGCATTTTGAAAACTAAAAGCAAGTGCAGCTCCACAGCCATTTCATACTAGAATTACCCCTTTTTATATATGTTATAAAATTCCATCTTAACAGCAATATTATATTTTCATACATGATTTCACCTTTGCATATATATTTTCATATCTGGTTTTGAAATGGAGAGACAAAGCTAAATGTAGATCAGTACACTGTTGCATGCAATGCTGAATATTGTATCATACTCTGACAGACAACAGCCGATCGATGCAGGGCAAGACTCATATCTGTCCCTGCTTACCTCAGGCTGAGCAGTGCTACAGCTTTTTAAAGTGTTGAGTTCTTTCTCTGTGAGCGTCTGGACCATGTGGGCAAGCCCACGTATAATGATGCCTGCAAAAAAATCAAACTTGGTTCAATTCTACAAGTTTTTCATAAAGAAACGAGAGAGAGCTTCAGCTTTAACCTGTGATGGCAGAGGAAGAGATAGACTTTCAGACATATGAACTAAGTTCAGTGTCAGTTTAATTAAGGAAACTATAATGAAAACATATAACTAAATATGATGCAAAGCTTCTTACTCTCCAGATGAATATTAACTCTTGTAGTAGATTTACTTCTTATTTGAAATGTGATTATCACTAATTGCCTGCATGTATTGCAATGACTTCTGATTATGTCAATAATGTCAACAGTGGTTTTGGGGAAGAGACATGATGAGTTGTCACTCATTAAGGACAAAGCAGATGCCACTGTAAGTAGCAGTTATACATACTGCTTATTTTTAAGAACAGCAAGATGAGCATGTTCAGGTTTGTTTGTTTACTTCAAATCTGATTTCTAGCTTGGAGACCTCTTACGGGATAAGAACTGCTGCCAAGATTTTTTTATTAATATGAATGCTCTCCTTATTGGAAATGAAATGAACAGTGCCCCTCTCAGCAAGTGGTTAATCCTTGGGAAGGAATTCCTGAACAATACCTATGGATTTTTTACTGACGTATGCAATGTGGTCTCTGAATAATGCAAGGAGGTTGCAAGTAAATTTGCATCAGATTAACACTGAATTTATTTTACCTCATCCTACGCTTTCCTCGTAGTTTCTGGATTTTTCCATGACTTGATGCTTCCCAAATTCTCTCATTCTTTTTTTGTCTTTTTTTTTTCTTTCTTTCCCATACATACTATATTTTCCCATGGTGCTCCTATATCAGCATAGTCTCCTAGTATGGTTCTCCTCCACCTTCTTTCTCCCCAGGAAGAGCTGCCATAAGTTCCACCAGGTACCACCACCCTTTCCAGGCACCTGGGCATGGTCAGAGAGGGGTGGTCAGCAGCCTAAAGTGGAGATGTGGTTAGTGCGGAGACGATAGCATGTGAAGAGCTGTGATGACACTCTACCCATGATTTCAGGTGTAAATGATGAGTCAGGACTGATCAGGGATCAGTCGCACTGAGTGAGGTGGAATAAAGGAAATGCAGGAAACTTGAGCTGAGCCTTGCTGACATTTTCAGACAGTAATAAAACATTTTTTGCCTTTTGAATCTCTTGGATTCCTAATTCCTTTTGGCCAGTCTCAGCCAAGTTTAATAAGGAAATAGAAATCTCAAATATCTCAGGTACCTGTCTGTGTCATGAAGGCAGCAGCTAAGCACCCTCCCCCAGGAAGCACAGGCAGGTGAGCTGACTTGGATATTAGACATCAGAGAAGCCACATGGACTCAGCATGCTCTCAGCAGCCTGGCTCAACCCCACGCAGCCCACACAGGAATTGCTCTTACAGCTGCCCTAATTGCAGGAGAAGCTCTCATCAGCCGCCTCACCTTATTAAACAGGTAATCCCAGCAGGCAGCGCCAAGCCTGGGAAAAACAGGCTCCCGCAGCTCTGCGGCTGGCGGAGGCTTGGGCTTTTTCTTAAAAGTCTTGCCATGGGGTTTTTCTGTACGTAGGCTGTGAGGTCTTCCAGCTGGGCAGGAGACATGTCACTGCTTCCCTTTGAGGGAGGACTCCTTGGTGCGGGGAGCACCCCTGGGTGCCTGCCAGCTGCGGCTGGGGCTCAGCCACGAGGACGAGCCCAAGCGAGGGTGACCGCGTTGGGCACCGCCTCCGCGGGGACAGGGGGGCAGAGGACGTCAGAGCGAACGGGCAGTGTTCGGACTGCAGCGGTATGGATTTACTCACGGTTTTTCTCAGATGTTAGATAAAGATCCGCATCTGTCTCAGCAGGGGTCAGGAGCCGGTAATTCCCTGCCTGCCACAGTAATCTTTTTTCCTTAAACACAAACCCTGGAAACTGTGAAGCTGACATTTCCTACAGAATTTTGATGAAATTCAGAGAGATAGTAATCCCCTTATTCTGAGGGGCTTAGAGCTGAGTTTGGTTAAATACAATACCTAGAACAAGAGGTCAAGTGCCCAAAATGAAAACATGTCTATCTCTGAGGTCACTGCAGCAAAGTTTTGTGAAACAAGTGTGTGCTGAGGAAGAAAGAAGGTAAAGAAACAGGAAGGGGAGAAAAATCCCATTTCTGATCCTCTCTGGAGGACTTAATTATAAACCTGTTCTTCACAGGAGAGCAAATGCATCATAGCTTTTTAAATGGGGATTTTTTTTCCAATTGCTTCGGGGTCCATGTAGCCTCATTACAAAGCAAAGTCAAGTGCAAAAGGCAGTATCCGACGGGAAATGTCCAGTGGGAAGAAGAGTGCCAGGTGGCCTCCCCTGGGGGAGGCTGTATAATAAATGCTTGTGGGGAGCCCCAGAGCAGCCTTTTTTTTCCCCTGGGTCTTGGGGAAGCCGCAAGAGAGTCCTTATCTCTCAGCTGTCTCTCTGCTCTATTGCATACAAACCCTACGGAGGCTACTGATGCCCCGGGACTGTGATAATCCCTGAGAAACCATTAGCCTTGCGTGGGCAGATGGGCTGGGGTCTTGGCCTCGGCCTCCCCAGCCACCCTCTCTTTATGCTGATGTCCCTCTTGGTGAGGAGTTACCCTCAGCATCTGCAGGGAAATCTCGAACCCCGTGATGTCTCTGCAGCTGAACTCAGGCCTGGGTATGCCCGGAGAAACCTTGCTCTGGCAGAAAGCAAAGGAGGAAAGAACCTCAAATGCTCCCTGAAGCCCACGGGGGCCATCAGCTACAGGCTCTGGTGCCAGTGCACCCGGGCATATAGGGAAGCGTGAGAGTCAGAAGTTTGTCAGTAAAACACTGGGGTGGTACTGGAAGGCACCTCAAAGCCAGAGAAGCTTGACGGATAAGACGACAAAGGAATGGCATACAAGACAGCGCAGGTTTTAATATAAGCACTATGTAAATAATGGTACTTCTTGTAAGATTTCCAGTTGTCTGCAGTACGCAGAAATCTCTGTCAGGGCTGAGCCCCGTTCTCACCGCTCCTTCTCTCCGTGGCTGCTGGACTGAGCTGCCCTCAGGACAGAAGCTGCAGCCAGCATGTCACCGCTGCTCGCCGGCCTGCCAAAGCGCTCGCTGAAGCATTCTCCTGCCTTGGAGCCTGTCAAAGTCATGGTTATAATTTTTCCTTCTTCCACTTCATTTGCAATATCATTTTCTGGAAGAGAGTCCCTGCCATTCAGGGCTGCTGCTAAGCCCCACTGTCAATCGTATCTCCACAAACCTCATTATTCTGCATCCACACGAGTGTCAGTTCCCTTTGCTTTCTTGGCTGTGACTGTGCGGATGTTATTTTCCTCCTGGTCCTCATTTGTACTAGGTTTTCCCGCTTCACATACTTATATGCAATGAGTTTTCCCTGAAAATTACCCGCTGCAGTTCTGCCAGCAGTTTGAATGCTAGAGGTAACAGCAGCTCTACTGTAAACCAGCTGCTATTTTCTTTAGCACTATTACCTAAACGTACTCTGATGAAATCTAGCTGATACCATGTAAGCTGAAACAGTCCTGTTTTCAATTTATTCTTGATTTTTACACTTCCCAGCTCTCCCAGGAGAAGGTGCAGAGAAAGACGTTTGCGTGCCTGGAGCTCTAACATTGCTCCAACAATGCTGGCTTGACTCAGCTGTGCTCTGTATTCCCTGGTCACTGTTTACGGTGCAGCCTAAGCTGTGAGACTTCAAAAGAAACTAACATTCTGTTAAGAGATTACTCTGTTCTTCTCCTCCTCTATGAATACTGTACATCTGATTTATTACAGGTCCAAACGGTGATAAGTCGAAGGAGTTGGATGTAGTTTTCTACTGCTGACTTGCAAAGCCCTCATGAAAATCAGACAAGTAGGCAGCTGAGGAGGCTGTCTTTGGGTATGATTTTACAGCAACCTACTCTGACCATTGCATTGCTAGCAACCTGTATGATGGGAATGTCCAGCAGGTCTGGCAAGGTCTATAACACCCTGTACAGACACCTCACTGGAATGGCATCTCATAGCCTGACCCGCCTGAGTCCCCAGAACCAGGCTGGCTCCCTGGCAGGATAAACACCTTCAAATACAAAGCTCGAGTTTTGGGTGCATTTGGGCTTTCCTGTTCACCCTGCAGCAACACTCAGTGCCTCAGGAACTGAAATCATGTGCCTGGAAGAGCTGTAAATTGCCTTCAGCCTTTACTTCGACTAGTGTGAAGAAAACAGACACAGCCATACCCCGCTTCCCACTGAGAATATGTTCCTGAAAAGTGTGAGTGTTAGCCACGCAATAGATAGTGAAGCAGTTTTTTCCATCAGAATTAATGAGCAGGTCAGTGTTTGAAATTATCTTGGCTGCTTTGTCGGAGAGACTGAGTGCCCAAGCATTATTTCTGTCCTTCACGCTTGATTGACTTGACTGATCTTGATTCATCTGAGGAAGATGATGCTGAATGTGGCTGTTCAGAAAGAGGCATCAAAAATGCTCACTGTAAAAGATGTGTGCTGAGTGTTTATTCTCATGGTTAAAACAGCCGAGACAGTGAACTACTTTGGAAAGCCTGTGTCACCTCCAGGTGATGATCTGGATGATCCTGCTCCTGCCTCTTCATCCTCTGCATCATTTTACACTGTTCTTGTGTATGTAAGCTGTATTTCTTAAGTCCCTGACACATCCTGCTCTGTTTCATTAATTCTAAGGGAAAAGCTGCTTCACTATCCAGTGAACTCAGTCACTTTACCAGCGAGGCTGAACGCTTGACGTAAAATTTCTGAGAGCATTCTTGCTGCTGTTTTTTAATAGTCACACCTTCCTCCTCCTCTCCCTCCTCCTCAGATGAATCAAGAGTCAAACAAGGTGAAGGATGGAGAACGCCGTAGCGAGGATGGTCGGTGGAGCAGAGGCTTGAACGATCAGTGGTGGATCTCCAGAGTGATGGATAGGGATGTGACTGACAAAGGGGTGCTGCTGGGCTGCTGGAGACATGCATGTCCATAAGGTAGCTTTAACGTGCTGCTAAGTTTAGGTCCAGGTCCTCCTTCCTACCCGTGGTTTCCGAACAGGGGCGTATCTGCATAGGTAGTTCCCTTCTCCCTCTGCTGATCACGCAGGACAACTCCGCTACCCATGTCCTTTCTGCTCTTTGATTCTGTGTGTTCCTGGGCGGCTGGAGAGGCACCGTGGCTGGCGTGCCATGTTACCTCACGCAGGTGCCGTTGCACCCCACAGCCTGCAGCCCCACCTGCTGCTTCTGCTCCAACGTAACTCTTTGTTACATTGCACAGGAACTGTTTTTCTAAAACCGTTTTCCTGAAATGTTAAAAATTGCTTCTCCGTTCCCTAAGCCAGCCGGCAGCGTGAGCTGTGAGGTTTAAGATGCAGTCATAAAAAAAAACGCCACACCACTGCTGTGAGGCGGAGCAGCAGCTCCCGCTGGCCGTCCTTCCCCCCGTCCGCTCCTTCTCGTCCCATCCCTTGTGCAGCTTCTCCAGCCACGTGTGCAGGGAGGAAGATGAGCCGGCTGGCCATCAGGTGGGGAAGGTTTTCTGAGCAACCAGCTGCCTTGTAGCGAGCAGAGCCGCATGATACAGCTGAGTGAATCTAAACAGGTCTGCCGAAAGTTGAAGTCCCTCTCCTCCTCAACCCGTGCCCTGGTTCAGTTTATTGACCCGGCAGAAAGTGAACCCCCACAAAACAGACTGGCTTTGATGCCAAGGCAGCTGCTGGCTCCAAGGGTCTTGCCTCCTGGCCTCCATCCTCAGCGGTACACCACAGCCCTTTTGCTGATGCAGCTCAATATGCTAATTCAGGAGAAGGCAAAATCACTTGGCTTTTGCTGTTGTGTTAGTTTTTTGCCATGCTGGGGTAGCTCAGAGCAGCTCTGACGAGCGCTGGAGCCATTACGAGGAGAGCCGGACTGCAGTCCGGCTGTGCGATGATGGCCGAAGCGGTTTGAGCAGGGTTTATGAAATGAATAGGCTTGGGCAAGGGTTCAACAAGCAGGGGAGCAGGTTGGCTGGCTGAGGTTAGAGGTGTGGGGAAAGGAGGGGAAAGAACTGGAAAATCAGACCTCTCCACCCGCAGTCCACGAGGCGCAACCTGGGCACAGCGTGTCACTCGCCTGATGGCAGCCCAACCTGCACGAGCAGCCGCCAACCTGCACTCGAGGTTTAACATCGGAGCTTCTTCTTTTCCTGCCCTGAGCTCTACCGGTCTCTATATCCCACCTCCTGGCAGAGGAGTTGGAGGAAGGTGATTCTCCTGGGATGCGACCATCCTGCTGTCTTAGACACTACTATTTGAATGAGAATTGTCCGTATCCTAAGGACCCGCTGTTTTCTGTGGCTCAGAAGGCACTAGATACAGGCCTGCAAACAGATTGCTGGCTACATATATGCAGTTGCATATATATTATATATATATGTATGCAGATAGGTATACAACTGCATAAATCCATGAGAATTCATAAAATGCAGAGTCACACTGCTCAGGCTATCACAACAGCTGAGTTTTCCTCAACTGTAATGTTTCCTCAATAAAAATAGGAAAAAAAAGAAAGAACTGTATATGTTACTTAAATTGTGCAATCCTTACTTATGATGATTAGAAATTATTCACATGAAAAATTCCCTTTGTCCAAGCAAATGTGCTAAATTATATATATTCAGATAGGAAGTTGATCTGTTGAGCAAGCTGCCATTTTTATCTCATCGCAATTACTCTTCTTCATGGTTGGGATTCCTCAGGGCTCATGGGACAAATTTCTTCCGTGGTGTCATTCATAAGAGCTCGCATCAAACTGCTTTATCATCTGTCTGCAGTGTTTCACTGCTGTTATCAAGCAGTAACACAGCTCAGAGAGGCAACTATTGTCATCCCAGAAGACACTGAATTTATGTCTTACAATAATCCAAGCCATTTGAAAAGAGTATGTGAAGTCATCCTCACCACTTGGTTGTAGTCTACTCCAAAATGAGCAGGTTATTGCTGTTAGCGTGCCTAATGCAATATGTTTTTGCAGGATTTTCAGTCACTACTAATTTGAGTGTACAAGATGGTGCTCATAATTTGAATGAAAGAGCAATTGACTTGATAGATTAAGTTGATATTTTTCTGGCAAGACTGTTTGCTTTACATGACAGATTTGCTCTGGCTACAGCCTTTTATTTCTCATTAAATTAGCCAGCCAACATTCACAGATGAGGGAATCAACTGTTTTAGCTGAAATTTATATAAAGATCCACTACATCTTTACAGCGCAGGTTTATTTGGGGGGTTGTGACAAGCTGGTCTCTCCCCTGATGAGAAGAGCAGCAGTTACAAAGCCAGCTCCTTGGTGTTTATTGAGACACAAGGGTGGTCCCACTCCAATTACACCAATAACAGTTTCAGTGACACAGTCACGCCTTGTGTTGATGCAATAGAAAAGAGTTTACGTTGTTATAGCCATTCAAGAGCAGAAGATACCTGCGTCAGTATTGGACAGCTTCGTTACAGGACAAGTATGTCAGCACTTGAGTTTTCGCTGGGGTAACTGAAGTTTAAGATGTTGCTTAAGTAAAAGTAGCTGATAGGACTACAGTGATAATCCGAATTAAAAAAAGACCAAAAAAACCCGGAAAAAAAGTCATACTTTCAACTGCAATCATTTTGCTGGTAAAACGTCTGTGAGCCAGACCTGGAAGGCCAAGAAAAATTTCCTTTGGAGACAGTAGCTTAAGCATCTTCCCCAGCCAGAGCCGGGCGCTGGGCAGCAGGCAGGCTCTCAGCTCCAGGCATCCGCGTGTCTGCCGCTCCCCGGCAGCAGCCCCAAGCCCTTCTCCCCGCCTGCAGCAGGCTCTGCCTGTCACCCACCCGCTGACTTACCGGGGGCAGCCAGGCAGCCCCCAGCTTTTCCGTGCGCCCTCCGCAGTGCCCGCGCTCCCGGCGGTGCAGCCCGGGAGCTGCTCTGTGGGCCCTCCCTGGTGCTGCGTCTTCCCTGGGACAGAAACCTCCTAAAAGTCTTCCAGAGCTAATATCCTTAATATGATCTTGATCTCAGCATATGGAGGGACTTCTTGGGGAGAGGCTTTTTTTTCCTGCCTTGCATTGTTCCCAGGTAATCTGGGATGTGCCTCTTTCTTATTTCTGCAGAGAAATAAGCCTTGTGCAGCCTTCTGGCATCACCAGCTCTGTATTTGCCACTAAGAAAACAGGCAGGAGCCACTCCCTGATCCTGAGGCCAAGTGACACAGATTGGCTATATCCATGCTGCATAGTGTTTGATCCTGGTCTCTCATCTGGTGCCCCTGTGGCACTAAGACCAGTATTGTGTACTAATGTGTAGATGTTTCCCGTTTTTTTTTTTTAAATTTATGCTGCCTGAATTAATATAATAGCTGTGCTGCAGCTGACAAGAATGGTGTTTTACTGCATGAAAAGGGGTTTGTATTGCATGAGTTGAGATCACAGAATCACAAAGGTTGGAGAAGACCTTCAAGATCATCAAG
>NW_010536595.1:18371-28666 GCF_000687285.1 Phaethon lepturus | reverse complement strand
GAGCCATGTGGCCTGCAGGAAAGGGGTAGGAAAGAAAAGCAGCTTTTCCGTGGGTGCTGGGAGGACCGTGCCGTGCCTGAGCGTTGCAGATTCCTGCAAAACCTTTGGGAAGGCATCTCTTGCAGCTGGCACCCAGCACCATGCACCCTGAAGCGTGGCAGCACCCGAATAAACAAATAACCCACCTGCGGCAGTGCCTGGGAGGATTCCCCAGCACTGCGACCATGGCCTGAAAGCTTGGCTACCAGCCGGCAAACCCACTGGCGACCAAATCGTGCCGGATTTAGAGGCATCTTTCTTTTAAGATGTTGGCTTTCCCCAAGACGGTGAGAAGAATCGCAGCATTGCCCATTTTAGGAAACAGATCAGAACAGATTCGTATTTTGAGATTCTGGGATTTCAGCTAAGATGCATTTTTCAGCTCTGCATTCAGTCCTGCTGGTATATATAGAGGTCTTACAGAAAGCAAACCCTCAAATCATTTTTTCTAATGACATTTCCAAACAAATAATTTCAGGCACAAACAGCTAAAAATGGTGTTCAAACAACTGAATGGTTATCTGACTTGTGAACAGTTAAAAATTCACTAGTAAAGTGCATGAATTAATATTTTATAAAATAAGATCACTCAGTGCTTTTCTGAACCCCATCAAATTCCTGCCCTCAATAACCAGATAATTATCCATTTTATAGAAACACAGCCACCAGGCGTACCAGCTTTTTAGTGGTGCAAGGGATCCTGTCCTTGCTGAAGGCGCAGCACCCAGCAGATCTTCTGTACTACCACTCACCATCTCCAGAGCTGATCCTTGCCACTGCGAATTATTTTCCTTGCTTTTGGTTGCAGCATTAACCCTTTCATTGTTCTCCTCACCTAGAGGTCTTCCCTGCTGTTCAACAGTTCTCATTGCCCATCTTAAAGTCCTTTCAATTATCATTTTATAATTTTACTGACTAACTCAACTCTCAACTAATATGGTCCTAAAGCCCCTTTGGCTGTGAGAACTGATAAATAGGAACAGAGGACTCTACTTTTCTTCCACTTCAGTTCATTCATTTCAAGTGAAACGTGTATGAAAAAGACAAATGATACAGTCTCTGTTACCAGATACTAGTTCATCTACTCCTTACTCTTTCCTTTTTAATATCATCATCAGAAGTCATATACTTCAATTCTTTTAGGCACGCTTTGATGATATTGCAGTATGCGGTTTATGGAAAAATCAAATGATTTTTTTTATGTCCGCAGCACTCTGCTATTTCCCCACTAAAAAGCAACATTTAATTTTTGAGTTGCACATTTGCAGCAGTTGCTGTGGGCGGAGAGGGAGAGTCTGCTTATTTATTTGGTTGGGTTTTACTACAATGTACTGTCATGGCAACTGTACTGAGGGCGAATGCATCTGGAGGTAATTTATATGTGCCATATTGACTGCAGTAAAATTGGCTTGCACCAGTTAAACTTCTTCAACCACCGGGCAAGGGCAGAGTTAGCCTTTTGAGACTCAGAAGCAGCTTCTCCTTAGTAAATAAATAAATAAGTAAATAAATAAACTAGGCAGAGCAACAGAAGCAACGCCAAACGTTTCTTGGTGTTTGGACGGAGAGCTTGCTGCACACTTAAATTAGGTCCGGTGTCTCGGGCAGTTCCTCTAGTCCTGCTGATGCCCGGTAGGTTTTTCAGCCTGCTCACGTGGGCGGCAGCACATCACGCCCTGCACAGGCGCCGTCTGGGCAGGCGGTGGCCAGACCCGTCTTCCCCGGCACCAGGAGGCATTGCCGCGTGCCGCCCAGACAAGTGGCAGATCCTCGTGTCATGGGGATGGTGCAGCTTCCAGCTGCTCCATCCCACATCACCGCAAACGCCGAGAAACTCGACTGAAATCCGCTGAAAGACTCAAGCACACGGTGCCATTAAAAGGAACTAAACTGGGCCGGTGACGCCCTTTCAAGCACAACATGCCTGACCTCCGCGACGTGGCTTCAGTGGTCCTTCTCCAGCTGAGCCGCCACCCCCAGCATCGCTTATGAGCAACGCCCAACGGCTCCCAGCTACCGCAGCGCTGCCCTTCCCGCGCAAATGACTTGGACGCGCTTGAGAACTTCGGCTCCAAGCGTTTTTTTGATATTGTAACTTGACCACTTTGTGAGTAAACCAAAAGAGCTATGAAACCCTGAATTACAGCTGGGCAAAGATGACTGCGAGTCTGATAAATTCATCCAGGCTCACCTTGCTGCTGGGCGGGGGGCGAATCTTAAACCTTTTTAATACCTATGTGATTGCAGCCTTTACCGTCTCACCAGAGAGGCTCTGCAGCAGCATTTTATTAAGAAGGGCCATCCCTTTGCGTTATAGATGACAACCTGAACAGTGTGCTGCCTGCTCAGCCACCAAGCCGTGCGGCTGCCTCCTCCGCTGGCCAAGCCTTACCTCACAACGCTGTATGCTGGAAGGAGCACGCTAACTTCCCAGTCAGAATCTCAAATGTCTAATGCACGCGCGCATCTCTCTTTTACATTAGACAGCCTCTTTTGGGAATAGCTCAAGTTTCCAGTAGCCCCATGTTAGGAACAATTAGTGAATCAAATCATACCTATGCCGACAGGCAGTATTTCTTCAGATAAATTAGCGCAGTAACAATCTGCAGTATCGCATTATGGCTAATTTCCTGTACATCTGTCTAGGTACTTCTGACCCTTTTACTGTAATTCTTGAGCACTCACAACCTTGATCAGAGATTTTCAATAATTTAACTTTAAGGGTCAGCTCTTCAGCTGGTGTAAATCAATGCATTTTCTTTGGCTTTGGAGCTGAACAGAAGGGAGCTGTGGTAACTTTTACAGTGGGGAGAGTAGCCTTAATTTACTACAGCGTGCTGGAGTCTCGTGGCCCTTTGCCCCTGCTCCCTCTCTCGAGTTCACTGGCTGTTAATAGATCCACAGGTGCTGGAAGAAAGAGAGCAAGTCCTTGTCAGACTGGGCTCTTGGAGAAAGTCTAGAGATAAACACATAGAATATTTTTGGATATTACTCATGCCTATATAATTGAGACCAGCATAAATGAACTTTAACCAAAAAATGAAAAAAAAAGCACCTAAACAGGTCCTCAAGACCACCCGACTTGTCAGATCAGAAGACAGGGACTCCTGCCTTCTGCCAACCCCATTTAGCAATCGAGGCTGAAAGGTCACACAAAAGGAATTCAGGCTCAGTTGACAAAAGATTCAACTGGCTTAGAAGTTTTTGAGCTTTGTTTTTCATTGCTGCTTAAGATAAAAGAAGAAGTTGCACAACTAAATTAAAAAGGAAAGGGGTGGATACTTAATTGGTAGCATCTATTTAAGAAAGGGGCATAAGTGAATATCCACACCACTTTAAATCGGATACTGAAACAAGAAATACAGTGAGCGGATGTTTCTTTGCCAGGACTCTGGATTTCAAGAGTGTGCCCCAATTGCAAATTAAGCAAAAGCCATAATATTTTCTTTTCTGGAAAACACTGCATCTTTTCTCAACACTCGCCTGGCTCCACAGAGAAGTGATTGATTGGGAAAACAGGAACTTATGGGGAGATGCCAGCTTTTATTTGCTGCAAGAGGTTAAAGGTTCCCTGGAGCACAAAGAAGCTTTTCTTGCCCAGACAATCCCATCATGGTATATATCAGCATAACTAAAGCCTGCAAAGCTCAGAAGCAGTCAAGAGATATCTGGTGAAACTTGAAATGAGTTTTTTGCAAACATTCACTAGTTTTTATCCATGCACGTCAATATTTGGCAAGAGACATCTACTAAAAGGACCTCTGGTTTCTTTTAAAGTGCCATGCACAGCAACTCGCACAGCTCTGTGTGCAAGTACAGAATCCCCAAATATCCTTCCGGCATAAAGCCTGACTGTATTGTGCTGCAAAGAGATTAATAATTATGATCTTATCCTTTATGCAGTATCTTTTTTTCCCCACACACACATAAACTGCTGTTTCCTTCCGACCTGCATTTGTAGCTTAGCTACTGCTAGCTGAAAGGAAGGAATTTGATAATACCTTCCTAAAAAGATGCCTATACCGTTGCTGCCTGTTCCAGCCAGTGACAAAGAATGGAGATGTCAGCTACTGACAAAGGAAAATAAAGAACTTTTTTTCCAAACACCCCAAGAGAAATAACCTCATCATAAAGCTATTTCTTGTGCATTCCAAGTTAAAAGAAAGCAAGGGAAAAAAAAAAAAGGCTGAAGATCTGAAACTAGCTTCTGTTTAATCAATCATTCTCATTGGATTATAACTTTTAAAGTGCATAATTATAAACGACTGATGGAGAAACGCTCAGCTGAAAAAAAAAGGGGAGGGTGGGGGAAAGTCACCCTGATGACGGGTATTTTCTATTTGGATTGAACCAACCCTCCCCCTTGGTATTCCAGGTTTCAGCACCGGCTATCCGGCGGCTCAGCGGAACACAACGATGGCGTCACCCCGGGTGCGTGCGGAGCCCCTGGGCCAGCCGGCTGCCTGAGGCTGGCAGCGGAGCTGCGCCAGGCTGCTCTCTGCCACAGCTGACCGGGGGAAGGCTTTTTGTCGGGAGAAGGCAGCGAAGTGATGGGCTGAACTTGCGGGAGAAACCAGCGCCCGGCCAGGCGGCGATTCAGGGGCCCGTCGGGAGGCGTGAAGGGCCCGGCTTCAGTAAGGGCATGGCCAAAGCTTTCTTCAGGCTACAGAAGTTTCTCCGTCGGACCCAGTTTCTGCTCTTCTTCCTCACAGCAGCTTACCTGATGGCTGGCAGCCTCCTGCTGCTACAGCGGACACGCCTGGTTATCCAGCAAGGTTCGCGTGGGACCTCTGCTAATCAGGCCCCGCCGGTGCCGGACGGGGTGGCCAGGGTTGGGATTGTAGACCCCAGGACGCTGCAGAACGCCCACCCCGGTCCCAGGCTGCTGGTGGGCATGGACACGCTGCAGGATCGGGCCCTGGACCAGCAGCACAGCCCACGGTGGCTTGTGTCCCGCAACTCAGAGCTCAGGCAGTTGAGAAGAAGGTGGTTTCACAGGTTCATCAGCGATCAGGAGCCCATGCAGACAGCGGGATTTAAAGCAGTGAAGCACAGCGCTGAACACAGAGGTAAGGGATGCTCCCTCTGCCCCGTTTTCTGGCACACACATGAACCGCACCTCCTCCCAGGGCCGTCCCAGGCAGACTGCTGAGCGCCACAAAGTCTGCCTCAGAAGCGCCTTCCTCCTGGCTCGTCACCACTTTCAAACCAGTTCTTAAGCATAGGCACAGGCCAAAGTACGGTCCTGACATCCCCGGTTGTGCTGACCTGTAACTTCCTCCAAAAACCTATTTTTATTGATTGAGTGGAAGCCCAGACAGTGAAATATGCCTCCCTAATTTAGACTGTTTTCTTTTCAATCAGGCAGTGATGAACACTTTAATACATTTTCTTTCTCAGAACAGGGAACACTTAAAGCGGGTTTTATTAAATTATCTATCCAAACCCACACAATACCTTAACGCTAGAAGTGCCTCTTCGCTGCTGGAGGTTTCTAGCATGTCCTAAATACTGCTACTGCAAACACGTTCCTCACCTGCCCTCTGTGACCATCTGTGCAAACACACTGTCCTTAAGGGGACAAGATGTGGGCCAAACAACCCTTCTGCCCTTCCTGAGCGCCAAAGCAGCACCACAATGAAACGAGAACTCCTGGACCAGAGACAAACTCCTGGTGTTTGGCGAGTTTGCAGGAGGCCTGCATCAGGCCAAGGGGCACGCAAGGGGAATTGGCACCGCTGCACGGGTGCGGTGCACCAGCAGCCGGAGCACAGGGTACAGAACTGTACATTTTCCAGTCCAAATGGAAATCCATTCAGGTTTGACAGAAATGTGAGTTCACTTCACTGTGAGCCTGATTCTGCTGCCGATAAATACGTGCACGGACAGCTTTGGTTTGTTCAGTAGGAAAGCTTTTAAGATACTATCATCCAGAGCAAGCAAAGCAGCAAAACAGGAGTCTGTAGATGGTCACATTTCCTGCATGGCTTTATACCCTTATGACCCCCCACAGAGAGCTGCATCATCTGAGGCCGTCAAGGCTGCAGCATCAAATTATGACTTTGTGATCTTTGATCCGTCGCCTTTTAGAAGAACTAGCTTTTCTTGGAGGTGCTTCACTGATAATAACAAAAGGAACGGGATCTGGATGACTAGACACATTACTAAACTGCTCTTTAGTTTGTTGGATAAATTCACCCAAATAAAGGGGTACCTTCTGCAAAAATCCCACAGAATGGGTGTCACCTCATGACTCCTACCGAGCGGATTGTTAGAAATGGGGACAAGAAGGTGGTAGTGATGGTGTATGGAAGGTGAGTCACACAGCGTGAGTCAGGCAAACTGTAACGGCTGGCGTTACGTGAAGCACCAAGCTGGAGCTTTCAAGAGTGCTCCACAGGTGCTTCATAACATCCCACTGCTACCAGGTTTTGGTGGCAGAGGAGAGAGGCTGCAAAGCGTGGATGTCTCCCAGAGAACCCCACTGCACTTCGTGACGTGCCCCGAGCACGCAGCTGGGTGCTCAGAGCCTAATGAAGGCGCTGGACTAGCATGAAACACGAGGTTGCAGCTACTCCATCGCATGCAGCAGTGACCAAGCCTGGCGCAGGGGGCAGAAAGCTTTGGGGAGGGGCCCTGTCCCTGTCCCCATCCCCATCCCCGCTGGAAAGCGCTGGACGCAGACACCACCAGCTCTGCGGGAGACAGACGCACCTTCACCTCCAGCAAAGAAGTCTTTTGCTGACTTTGGTCACCACCTACTTTAATAAGCTTTTCATGGGCCGTTGCAGAAAATAATCACATGAACCCTCCAGGCTACCACTTTTGTACCTGGACATCATAAGCCCAGTATTTAATACTCCCGAAGTACTATCTGTTCACTCTTTTGCAAGCAGCAGACACCCTGGTCTCAGCTGCCCGGTAGAGGCTGATGACTGACGCCGGAGGGGCTCAGGGGGTGCTGCCCGGGCAGGCTTGCTGTGCCGCGCCGGGGGGATCTGAGGGGCCCGGGGAGGAGGGAAGGCGATACAGCAGAACAGGGCACACCATTACATTCCCTTGCTCCAGGTGCCCCGGGGCTTGTACCTCCACGCTGCGCAGGCTCTGGCAGCACGGACAGTAAACCTGCCTCGCTGAACCCGGCAGGCGCCCACGAGCCCCTTGATTTTGCCTCTTCCTCAGTCCCGACTGTGTAAAGACGGCATGCCTGGTTCTCCCTTCACGGACTGTCACTGCTTGGGCTGCTCTAGTCCCCCTTGCTTTTGCTGACTTCTTTCCCCCCCGATGAACTAAAGAATGGATGAAAAATAGGGAAACCTGGTGCGTCTTTATGAGCTACTCTAATACCAGGCAGAGTATGAACCTGTTCTTTAAAAACTTCAATTAAAACCAAAAAGATTAATTTTGAAAATTAGCCATAAAGTTAGTTAAGACTAGTGCCCATATCAGCTGTTAAGCTAGTGCCTTGCTCAAGTTCTAACTACCCACTGAGAGGAGCCAGAAGGACTATTTATTGCTACATCCCACTGAATTATGTTGATTCAAATGTGTATCATTTGAATATCTGACTGAACATGAAGTGACATTATTAATAACAGCATTGTTAACAAGCATTGGAATGCCTCTGGAAATTATTATAAATTAAAAATTTAACTGCCTATGCAGAGCATGTTATCTTCCCTCCCGACTTCTCCTAGTAAACTTACAGGCTTGTTATTTCATTACGGATCCCTTCTGAGATATAAGGAACTCCTCTGTGGTTATAACGCTTGTTAAAGTTTCAGCATTGCCCTGCGGTTCCCGCTCAGTAAGGCGGCACGTCACCTTACTGCGGAGGCTGTATTTGTGCATTCCTCACCAGTGCCATCCCAATAATGCCCGCGCTCCCCGACGCGGCACGGCCGCTCTGCCCCTGCCCGTGCATGGGGACTGCAAGCCAGCCCTCAGCGGCTGCGCGGGGCAGACCCTGAACCTGAGACAAAACAACGGCATCTGCTTCGGCATACCGTGAACGCCTCCCAGCTCGCTTCGCCTTGCTCTGTGTCCGCCCAGGGTCACACGGCCTTGGGTGAGAAAATTCAAGTCCTTTTTCTATTTTTCTCCACGTCAAGCTATCTTGCCGGCTTACGTCGCAAGTGGGTGAGGGTAGGGACCACATCTGAGCCTGCCAGGGAGATTGGCAAATACTATTAGTGTAAGAAGTGAAAACAGGCATTTGTTAGGTAAAAACTAAAATTTTCTGTTACAAATGGTTCCAGCAGATGAGGTGTTTCATACTGTTTCACCGGCCTGGTTACGGCATTGCACAGGATGCAGAGGTGACAGGGACTGGATCGCTGACACGACATTTGGCTCTAAGACCACGGAGCCTCTCCGTGACTTACTCATAGGAGAATGTGCGTGAGATATTGCTGCTGGGCTGGTGGCAGCGCGGGAGGGACGCTGCCTGAGCCTCCCGACTCAGGCACTTTGGCCCTATACGCCAAGATTTCTGCTCCTACTAGTTTGAATCAAAGAACCCAAATCAAAAGTCTCCAGTAAAATGTAGAACACCCTATTGCAGGTGTGTGACTCCCATCTCATTAACAGTGTGCTGTGGGTGTATATTCACAGCTTGTGAATTTTCTAATTGCATGTTTCCAAATTACCAGTGTGCAGGTCTTTGAATCTGCTGTTGTGTTTGTAAAATTCAGATGTTTGATTTATTATTCCTATCTCCAAAATCTCTGTTAGAGTGGCTTGAACTTTCTTTTTCTTGTGGGCTATTTTATCGGTAATATAATGGGGTTTAGTTTCATTTTTCATCATATATTCTCTTCCTGTCCACAGCTCATGTTATTTAATTTCCCTGTGTTATCATCTCGACACTGCTACTTCTAAAATCAAATTTCCTTTTTTCCTTCATATTTTAATGATAAAATGTATTTATATACACACAATTGCTGTATAATAGTGGGACTCCACATCACCCCTCCAATCATATATTAGAAAATGGTCTGGATTTTTATAGCGTTTTGTTCATGACAACAAAAAAGGGGCTTAACATAGGATGCAGTCTAAGAGAAATATTTATCTTTCATATGTTAAGAAAAGCAAGACGTATTTTAAAGGATTCATTTGCTCTGGAGAGAAAGAGAGAGTTCAATGCGATAGTTAGACAGTGCTGCCTAGTTAAGAATGAAGATATCTTTCCATTATAGTTGTAATATAACTCTATGTACCCAAAGAAAATTGATTTTCTTAATATTTCACTTGCACTATCTTATTCCTAACTAGAGATTTTCAAGAAAACTCGGGAGAAATCCAACGGGATTTCTCAAAGTTTATACCATTTTGAAGACTACCTTCTCCTTGACTTTAGAAGTTCGCCATGCTTTGTCACCCAAGGGAGGGAGTTGAGCAGGCAGCGGCTGGCGGTTGCAGGCTCTGGGTCTGCCAAGGCAAGCCCGCTTAAAGTAACCTGGTGAGGGGGAACCTGATTTCCCTTCTGTTCGTTCCCACTGGACGTTCGAGCTTACCCCTTCAATGGCACCAACAAAGGTTCGGTGCCAGCAGACAGGCCTGCAGAGGAGGCAGGACCCCAGGCAGGTCGTGACTTGATCAAGTACAGCGCTGCTTGCGCTGCCTGCACCTTGTGGTGCTGGATCACCACTGGACGGCGTTTTCCCCCCGCCCGTCTCTCCATCCCGTGCGCATTGCCTAACTCTGGTCTTGCACGCACACAGGCACCTACGTGGGATGCTTCAGCGATGAGTCGAGGGAGAGGACACTGAAGGGAGCTGTGTTTTATGACTTGAGAAAAATGACAGTGTCTCACTGTCAGGAAGCTTGCGCTGAGAGGTGAGTGGTATTTTTTCACTGCAGGTTTTCTCTTTTCTGACAGTAAGTGGAACTGAATTTGAAATGGGAAAAGCATCCATATTTTAAACATATAGTATCTCTGAAAACCGTGATTATCTCATACCTTCAGGCACGGTGTAGCTCTGCTACCTTGCTTAAAGTAGACTATTTCACTGCTGCCTATCCTTTTTATTACAGCATGACTACTTACAATATACTTTTTGTTGTCTCGGTCAAAAAATACTGTTTTGTTAGATAATCTTTGTTAGATATGTGTTAGATATTGCCCTCTAGCCCCAATCTTTGATCTAAAATATTAAAAAAACTGTGAACAAACTAGCGCTCCCAGAAGCAGGAGAGACAAGACGACCAGGTGCAGGGAGCGGGGCTGTTCCCAGCGCAGCCCAGGGAGCTGC
>NW_010536595.1:17174-18340 GCF_000687285.1 Phaethon lepturus | reverse complement strand
GCGCGTGGGGGACCAGGCAGGCACAGCTCCTGCCACCGCTCTGCCTGCCCCGGTCGGCCAAGGCAGGGTGCGGGCCGGGGACAATCATCAGTACCTGGGGCAGGACTATATGAAAATATTTATGAAAAAGACTTTCTGTTGCTCCCAAGCACAAGAGAAAGGAGGAGAAACAATGCAATTTAGAGCTATTCCTGCGAAATTTGCTTCCTTTGGTCCGTAAGGCATGCAGTGCCTGTGGAGCCCATTGCTTCAGCGGTGCCCGAACTGCAGCTCAGCCCCACGTCACTGGCGTTCAGACCCCCCTGTTCCAGCCCCGTCCCCTGCAGCCACTCAAGGGTGCTCCAGATGCAGCTGTCCCTTGGGTGAAGGAAACGGCGCCCTTCTCTCGGAGGGACAGACCTTTGGGCCTCGTCAGACACGTCCTGGAGGACATGGGCCAGGCCCCGGCTCGGTGCGGCCCGCAGAGAGGTCAGCTGTGGGCCTGGCCGCAGGGACCCTCATGCACCCTGCGTGGGCACGATGCGTGCTTGCCTCGGTGCGAGAGGCCCGAGGGAGCGCTTCACCCTGCAAAAGGGACCCGAGGGTCCACGCGCCATGACCGCAGGCTTCCGCCTCCATGCAAGCGCCAGCTCCCACACCGTGAACCCACCCAGACCGGACGATGGTTTCACACGGCGCAGGAGGTGCTGGCAGCCTGCAGCAACCATTCCTGGCGCCGGCGCGGTGGCAGGAAGCAGTCCGTGGCTCGGGCACCTGGGGAGAGGGAGCGAGCCCTGGGCCTGCTGTTCGAACACCAGCCTCGCCTTGACTTGAGCATCTGAAGATCGCCTGGCAGGACCTAAGTGTCCAATTCAAAATGCCCGTTCACAGAACCTCTGAAAGGGGCTTTTCTCCTCTGTCACTAAACCGTCCTAAATTTTCCCGATCAAAACCTGATGTGGTAGCTCTGGGTGGGGGCAGCATCGCCCCCAGCGGTGAGGCCGCCATGCCCGCAGTGCCAGGCGGGCGCAGGCGAGCTGTGCTCCCGCAGGAACGGCACAAGCCTGTCTGCACAGCTGGAGATGGGGCTGTCACTCGGACACCCACATTGGGAGGCAAAGCCTCCCGAGGGCTGCCCCGGGTCCAGGCAAGCTGTGCCAGGCGGACTCTGACCACCACTGCTCCCC
>NW_010536595.1:0-17143 GCF_000687285.1 Phaethon lepturus | reverse complement strand
CCGGGCTGGCTGCCCGCCTCGAAGAGCTGCGCTGGCGCCCAGGGCCGGCTGCGTCTCTGGAGCAGGACGAAGTGTAAGCCATGGGTGCAGCTATTAAACTTGGGAACAGACAGGGTGCCGGTACTGACAGTGCCTGGTTTGCTCCCTGCAGGGCTTACACCTACGCGGGCCTGGCGTACGGAGCGGAGTGCTACTGTGGGAACAAGCTCCCAGCGACCGCCTCAAAGCCCGAGGAGTGCAACAGCGAGTGCAAGGGGGAAAAGGGCTCCGTCTGTGGAGGGGTGAACCGGCTCTCTGTCTACAGGGTGGAGGAGCTGCGGGCAGGAGCGAGACGACGTAAGTGGGTGTGCAACGGGAGAGGAGGCTGCCCTCCCCAGGAACGACGCTCGTCCCATGGGGGGAGACGCCACGCGGGCTGTCCCCGCTGCTCGTCTCCCTCCATTTGTCACCAGAGTTTGAAACACCAGCGAGACAAAGGTGCCCACGGGCAAGGTATCCTGCTGGTCCCATCCCTGGCCCCCTCCCCAAAATAGCAGCACTGCTCACCGCCTTGGGAGCAGCGAGACGTGACCGGCACGGCTGGGCTGCCCCATAGAAAGTTAGTGTCACCAGGGAAGAAACAAAATACAGTGCAGAGCGTGCAACAGCAGCAGAATTTCAGCTGAAAAATTACTCCCCTTTGTATCCATTGCAGAGGGACAAACCCACATGTGTTTAAGAAACAACCCTGGAAGTGAGTGCCTTATAA
This sequence comes from Phaethon lepturus, assembly GCF_000687285.1. NCBI lineage: Eukaryota > Metazoa > Chordata > Aves > Phaethontiformes > Phaethontidae > Phaethon > Phaethon lepturus. The sequence continues at coordinate 16,395 of NW_010536595.1, read as the reverse complement.
TGGAAAGGCAGAAAAGCACTCGTAGCAATGCCACCCTAAGCTCAGAAATTATCCTAAACAAAGTAAGTGCTATGTGATTGCAGCAGAATAAGTAGAGGCCAGAGACAGGGGCACACCAATGTCTTTCCTAAGTGAGAGAAATGAGACCACAGAGTTTTGCTCTTCCAAGGACTTCTATTCTAGCAATGGTTGGGATTTTTGTTTCATCTTTAGATGACAACACTTACTCGTCATTCAATTAGCCACCATGGGAGATACAACAGATAAACCTTTGGGCCAACACAAAGCACACAGAATATCTAAACAGCTGAGCAATCTTTTCTTTTGGCAAGCTCACAAGACCTGAACGGATGTTATTTGCTGAGAAGAAGCACCAAGACCTTAGGTTGTGCCAGTATTGATGGTACTTCATTTCTTCTTAAAGACGAGTCAAGGTTTGTACAATAATCCACCCAGCTACATATAAATTATATATCAAAGGTATACAGATCTAAATTGGTAGTGTCAGGCTGATAGGCACATTGGCAGGTTTTCCAGGACATGCATCACTGTTTAAATCTTCAGCATAAAATATATATACATATGTCACAGGAAGAGGCGGCTTTTTTTTTTCTTAAGTATTAATGAATTAGTCATCAAATTAATCTAGCCTGGAGCTAGATTTGTATTTCATTTGTCGTTAGTAATCCCTGATATTTGACTGTTTGAAGAATCCCACTGATACAAGCTAGCTGAGGGGCCAACAGAAGTATTAATCACGATGAACAAGTATATTGGAAAGTAACTCTGAAACTGTAATGGCATCTGTGATTTACACTGTGCAATACAGAAAACAGACCTCGCATAAAGCTTCTCCATATGCAGAGCAGATCCAGTCGCATCTCCATTTAAACCTTCCTCGACATGGGGTTCACCGGCTGCCCTCTCTGTCCCTCACCTCGCCCTTCCCACCCTGGCTCCGTGGGCACCACGAGCCGCGCAGCTCCTGCGCCACAGGGCTTGTGCCCCCACATCATGGTAAATGCGATGAAGCTCAAAGGCTGCAGCTATTGCAGCCTGGGGATCGCTGTGGCACAGAGTGCCATTTTCCTCGGGGCAGCAGTCAGCCGTCCTTTCCCAGAAAGCAGGCAGACCACAGAAATACAGCACATTTCCAGCGTCATCCACGGGTTCTCTGCGAACCCCGCTCCCTCCCGAGCACCAGCGTGGACAGCTCAAGCTTCCTTCCTGACCCACTGCGACAACTCTAACATGTTCATAAACATTTTGTTTCAGGAATTAAAGATTAGTGTGAGATTTAGTAGGAAGTCTTTTAATGGCATCCTGAGAAGCCAAAAAATGTGTGTTCCTTTATTCTTTGGTGCTGTGCTTGCGGCGACCTGGTCCCATGGAGACTCCCATTTCCCCCCAGTTTGCATCAAGCTATTTCATTTTCACATCCCCTGAGTGATCCCAAAGATATAGCACTGCCTCTAGTAACTGGTTTGAACAGTTATTGGAACAATATGTAAGCAGCTTCTTTTTAGATTGCTCTTAGCTCATGAATCAGGGCCCTTCTGCCAGGAAATTCATGCAGAACCAAATTTTTACTTCAAAACCGCACTGCATCTCTCCTGTCATCCAACACTACACATCTACCACGTCAGTTCTGCTGGGTGTTGTTTAAGGTAGCCAGTGGGTGCGGACCAGGACTCAGAAGACCCAAATTCATTCCCAAACCCACCTTTCTCCCTATCAAGTCACGCTAGGCAAATTCTGTCAGTAGAGAGTTAGTTTACTGAGAGTGATGAAGTAAAGGCATTTTCCACCTGTGTAAAGCCCACGAAATCCTAAGAATTACGGAAGTGTCGTACAACATGCAGACTTTTTTTTTTTTTCTGACCAGCCACACAATGTTATTTTCTTCATTACCATTAGCTCATCTGCGTAAATGCATGGCCTCACCTGGGCTGGTGAGCTTCCATGACAGCTTTGGGTTTTCATTTGGTTCTGTCAGGGGACATTTCTCTCTTAAGGAGGAGGGAAAATTGTATTGCTGCTTGTAACAAGTATTTGGGCCAAATCCTGACCTCAATCACAGTGACGTGAAAAAATGATAATTCTGCCAAGCTCTGTGGCATTTATACAGGAGCAGGTGAGATCAGAGGCTGATGCTAAAGACTTGAAGAAAGCTGTTCTCCCTGAACAGCTTACAAAAGCCTAGCTTAGATTTCGAAGGCTGCAGCAATCTCCCTTGCCCTGAAAAGAAAGAGTGGGAAGAGAAGAGAGATCCTCAACAACGAAGCAGATGTGCAGGAAGGTGGGTCCCTGTGGGGGCTTTCAGGATTCATTTAAATTCCTTTCCTTTTCTGGTGCAGATCATGGGAAGCTTTGTAGATTTTTATCGGGGCTTTTAAGTCTTTCAGGGGAAAGCATGTCTTCAAAAGAAAACTGGGACTTGCAAACAATAGCAATGCCCTCCACTGGTGGAATTTAATTTAAACTCTTTGCTGCAGCCCTGCTTTCAGTGGTTAGTACAAAGCTAAAGGCATGTGCTCCTTTCAATACCACAGGATTTGCACACATTTTTCTAGTGTATATCATGGTTTCTCTTATTTCTACAGCATTTGGAATATAAAATTTATTTTATTATTTTTAGCTTCTGAACCTAATATTGTTCTTTGTGAAAGAGGCAGGATATTACAGACATTGTTTTCTCAAGAGAAACCTATTTCATATCCCTGCAGGGAGAAATGTTATCTATCGAGGATGTTTTAGAGCTCCAGAAAATTTAACAGACACCTTTCCAGCCTCTTTGATACAGCCCAATTTGACGGTGGAGATGTGCTCTGAATTTTGCTCCAAGAAAGTAAGAACAGTTCTCATTTCACATCCTTTCTTCTTTTTTGTTATTTTAAATTTTAATCTACTAAGGGAATAGCAGAGATTAGTGCCTTAGAGCTTTGAATTTGTAAATGAGTTTCTAAAGGACAAAACTCATCAGAGTAAATACCCAGTGATGCATCTGGTCCAACCGCTCTCTAAGTGGGGAAGGTGGGAGGGAAAGCCATCAGGGCGATGCCACGAAATATGATGCACAGAAAAGCCGTTCTAAGTGACGAGTATCGACCATAAGGAAATCGATACCATTTCTGTGTCACATTCAAACCAAGCTCAGAGCCAGATCTGACCCTGGGGGAGGTCTCAGTGGCTGCAGCTCATACATGCTGCCGGAGGGTGCACGCAGGCTGGCAGCACCCGAAACGTGGCTCCAGTGCCCTCCGAGGAGCTGGTCCCTACTCAGCTCTTGGGGAGCCACACGGGGCCAGGGCAGGGAGAAGCAACACCCAGTGCCCTGCACCTTGTGCAGCCCTGTGTGCTCCCTCCAAGGTGGTCCTTTTGGTTTCAGGCTCCTTGACAGCGCAGCAGCAGGCATTGCCATAGCGAGAAAGAGGATTTAATGCTGAGGTATCTACACATAATTTTTTACACCAGTGTGTAACTACGTTGGCTAGGAACGTGATACAATCTTAAATTTAAAAAAAAAAAAAAAAAAGGCAAGCTGCCAGAGAAAAATTTTCGCAGATAAGCACGCTGAAAGCAGGTGGACTTCCCTGGTACTTTTATACAAATGTGTCTCTTTCCACACCAGAAGAATTTATACCACTTTCACTATAACCTATGTAATTTAAATCAATTTTATTTTAATTTAAAATGGAACCATTGTAGAACTTATTACGATATAGAAGACAACAAGAAAGCAACAAAGTCAGTCAGTTGTGTGCTTATTGGCTTTTGGACAGAAGGTAAGAAGGGACATGCTGACATCTGCTGTCCTCGTGCACACTCTTGCCCTGAAGCATCACCTCTGCTCATCCTCCACACTTATCACAGAGTAAGAGCATGGATTTAAGAACTGCAGGAGTTTGACTCCGATGGACATGGGCATCCTCACGGGAGGGAACGTTTGGCCCAGCGCACCCTCTGCTTTAGTGGCTGTTGATGCAGTTGGTTTCCTTCCCTTCCTCCCCGCTCTGGTGGGGCTTATTTTTTTGTGCAGAGGAGGGTTCACTCTGTGGTCAGATTTAGCCTGCAGCCATATTCAGCCTCATGCACTAAACTGAACATTCAATTACTTTGTCTTCTAGCATCACAAAATTGATTAAAACTATTACGACATGAACAACAAATCTTCTTAATTACTAGGTAGAGTGGGAAAGCTTTTCCCAGTTAACATATCCTCTATACCAGCTCATCAGTGTTTTAAGAATGCATCATGGAATTAACTTTGTGCAGTGAATTGCAGTAAATCGCCCACATACCCTGTATATTGTACCTTGCAAACATACTCTCACATCCACTATGCATATAAATGTTCACTAAAGTAGGACTTCATGAGTAATTCCTTCCAGGCTCTGCCATTAATCTATTGTTTAATGGTGGAAAAAAAAAATCTTGATCTTTCTGTGTCAGCTTACCCACATGTAACATCACTGTGTTAATGTTTACTGATGAAGTGCAATTAATTATTGCTTCTCTATCTGGGAGAATGGTATGAAATGTCTGGAGAAGTTGTTTTCAGATGTGCTTAAACATGGGAGCAATGTTTTTAAGCACAGTCATGCCATTCTGGTTTTGGGGGATAACTTTTCTAAGTAAGTGGATTTTCAGAAGTGTCGGTCCTTCAAGGTTTTCTGGCCATACAGTCAAAAAGTGGAAGCATCTAAAATTACTGGTGATTGAGAAGGGTAGGAAAAAGACCACAACCAAAATGTACCACATTAGCGTGACATTTGAACAGGACCAGGATAGAGGAGAGCAGGATGGAGGAAACTGTCCATCTCTGCAGAGCAGCTAATGCCTTTCCAGAGTTAGAGTCAATGCGTATTTGCTTGATGAAGCTTGTGTGAGAAAGCCATCAGCAAACCAGATATTCTAAAGGATTATCTGAACAGACTCTTTCTGCGCAGAGGGCATAGAGAGGACTGCAGAAATGAAAACATTAAGAGGAAAAGGTGCTGAAGGAAGCGGAAGAAGAAGTTTGGTACCTCTCTCATTTACTCCTTCCCTAAAATGGTGCAGGTGACAACCTGCTTACCCTTTCCGTCCCTCCTTTGGCTCTGCTAGGCACCATGCTACCTTTTGGAAAGTGACTATTAGAGAATGTTCGCCTACAAAAAGACTGGCAAGGTCTCCCTCCACTTAAGAAGCAGGAATTGCATATCCACAAGTCCAACCGTTACACACCAATTTGTGCTTTAACTCTAGATACCAAAACAAGTCCTATTATGACACTACAAACATGTGTCCCAACTTTAGTTCCTTTCCTTTCAAAATAAGATGGACAACTTCCTAGCTGATAGCAACATCTTAGCCCTCCTGGAATCACTGTCATTTTAGTCCAGCCTGTTATGCTGAGAGGAGTTATCCCACCAACTTCTGTGTATCCTGAAAAAGCTAGTGGGCTTTTAAAAGGAGCTAGTTGGATGCTTAAAGTTAAACACATGAGTAAGTCTTTTGTTCTTTGGGACTTAGAAGAAAAGCAAATTGGGGGACACCATATTTATTTGTAAGACTTGCAAATTGCTTTGTGCAGCTGAAATGGTAGCTCCAGTCCTTGGAAGCATTTGAAATATGAATCTGAGGTACAACTTCAGATGAAACCTCCTAATACCCTTACTTAGCAATTTCCTTCTTAATTAACAGAGTGATGGCATGGCTTAATAGCAACCTATTATCTCCCCATAACACAGATACATGAATGTGTTTCTGTGCTAGGTCCCTTGGCCAGAAGCTATAGTTTTCATATATGCTCTTTTATAAGCCAACCTGCATACTAAATGAGCCATCTCCATTTGAATTTATATTTTTAAACAAACAATCCTTTTATGGCTCAGCTGCTGTATGCAGTTATATATGATGATATGAATAAAATCTGGAAGAACACTACGAATTGAGAGAACCACAGTACTCACTGCATCCAAAAGCCATGCCAGCAAGTTTGCATGCTTGGACACTACTAGATCTAAGGTGCTTTCTCTTTTCTTTATACAGCAATATACAGAATACAGCAATCTTCTAATTTCAAAAACAGACCTGCTGTTTTGGATTCCAGATGTAGCTACATGCCATTATTTACCCATAAACAAAGACTCCTTTGTTTTTGATCCAAATCCCACTGTAGAATTAATACAGAGTGCTTCCATAGCTTCATTTATTTTTTTTTTTTACACAATAAACCAAAGATTAGTAGGCCAGAACCTCAACCACAGCCTCACTGACTTTACTGCAGCAGTGAGAGAGGAGTATTTCAAATCAGGGTCACACTGGGTAGAACAGTGCACTGAGGATTTGTCCCTTGGCCTCAACAGATCTCAGTGTAAAACAAGGGTGTGATTGGCTTTATGGCATTTATTCTTTGCTCTTAGAATATCCAGTTCAATGGAAACTTGAAGAATGACTTCTAGGTTTGTTGAAAAATGAACATGTCCGTTTTTAAATAAATCAAATGCATTGGTTTTACTTGGGAGACAAATTTCCTTCCATGTTTAGCCCCCCATCTCTTATTCTTTTTGGTAGATTGAGAGAAAAATTTTAACTGCATCAAGATAGGAGAGCTAGTACAGGAAGTTGGAAAAGAAAGGAATTTAGTAATCAGAGTAGAACCAGATAAGTGTATTTTTAATCTACTCATAATTCTTACTTTGGATACAATCCAATAAAAAACAATCAATGGTTGAATCATCACATCACCTGTGTTGCTGTTCGGAGAAGGATTGCTTTCCTTACAGCACTTAAACTATCTGTTGAGGCTTCATCTAACAAATTCTCATGTAAATAGTTCCATTGACATCAACTCTCATGAATTACAGCTTGCAGGATGGACACCTGAGCCTGTCAATGCATGCTCTAAAGCTCAATTCACAAAAACGCTTATTCATAGACCTGCAGATTTCTCTGGCAATACACTTGCGTTTAAGTGAAGCATCGCAGATTCGCGTGCGCTGAGCTTGAGGACTAGTCCTGCACTTAAAAGTTACATGGTTGACTTAAAGCCATAACCACAGCTTAGGGCTTACATAAATACACAGGTGAGGAGAGTAGATGGCTTGTAGTTTTGCTTAAATACTGATGGGAAGGCAAGACCGAGTCCATTACCCTGCAATCACTTTGTGCGCTGCATTAGGTAGACAGTCAGTCCGAATAATCAGCCGGCTGATTACAGCGCTTTGCACCAACGCTGCGGATCCTGCTGTGATTCCCAGAGCTACTGTTGTGCTTCTCTCAAGACATGTGCTGCCATCGCTAAAACTTTGAAACTTTCACTTGTGAAGCCCACTCCCTGGCTCTCCCTTTCCTCCAACCACTTGCTGCCCGAGCAGCAGGGAGCCTGCACAGGGATGGGTCAGCCCGACCGCCGCTGTCTCCAGGAGGGCCAGGCACCCCGGTCCTCCGTTACCCCAAACCACGAGCAGAGTGGCTGCAGAAGAGCACCGTATCGACCAGCGCTTCTGCAGACACAGAAGTGCGGAGAAGCGTTTGCTTAGGTCTCTTCACAAAACCTCCAGCCTTCCAGAAAAGCAAATCGCTTGCAGGTGCCGCTTGGCACAACGTACAAGGTGCATTTTTATTCTAGGCTGTGTTTGAGGGCTTGGACACTTATTAGTTTCTCAAACTGAGAAACACTGCTTCATCGTAAGGGGAAAATTTCTGTTTGCAGGCAGAAAGAGAACTGTTTTGCCCTTGGATCAAATCTGTAAATAGTTTTTGACGATGTCATATCTCATTCGCTAAGCAAATGTTGCCTGTTCGGGCACAGATGGCACATGTGTTGTATTCGACTCCTTATCAGAGGATGAACACGTGGGGAAGAGTGAGAGATAAGCTGCTCAGCAGTCCTGTCACGCACTCCCAGACTCCAAAAGACTTTTTAAAAGGCAGAAAGTGTTGATGTGGAATAGGCGGAATTGAATGCTCTGCACTCCAATAACCCCTGAGCTTCCTTCAGCCATTCTGTGGCTGCACCAAGCCCATCCCCGCAGGCCAGTGCACCCCGGCGCCGCTGCGCGAGCCGTCAGGGGACTGAGGAAACCCAGGGAAAAACCACCCCAGTCCTCCTGGAAAAGAGGGGAAAGGCTGAGTTGTAGGGCCAGTTTCAGCAAAGTAGTAAGTTGTGCTTTTCCCACTGAGCACATAAGCAACTGCTAATTCCTTCAGCTAATAATTATCACACATTTCCCACAAACTTAATTCTCATCAGTGTTAGCACAACAGCCCGGCCTCACTGCCCTGCCACCACACAGCACTGCTGCTTTGCAGCCTGTTGCCCGTTTTGGGTAAGACTGGTACACTCAAACACGAATTACTTTTCATCAAAGCCATTAAAAAAAAAGTTTCTTATATCCAAAGGTTTTCCTCAGGAATTACTTCTTTGCGATAAACACTACCTGTAACTTTCTTGTAGTTGCACATTTTACGTTCTGCTGAGAGACCCATCATTTGCAGCGGTCAGTCTGGATTTCATAGGCGGTCTCCTTACCTAGAAGCAAGGTAACATAAAGCAAGAAGCGCCCGTGCCTGAAGGCAGAGCCCAGGCGCCAGCTGAGCTAACCCTGCGCGCACCAGCGGGCAGAGCCACGCGTGCCCTGAGCTCACTCCCAGCACCAGCTACGGCTGCAGCTGCGCTCAGGCACCGCAGGTTCCCCTCGGCCTGCGCCTTTGCTGGTGCAGCCCCATGTTTGCCGTCAGCACATCCCCTCTGAATAGATGTACCAAAAATTACTTGGTATTTTATTTCTAAATTGTTTTTCAAAAAATATACACAGTAGCTCTCAAACTCTCTATCAGCCCCTCTATGCACGTTCATTTTTTGCAAACTGTGAAGAAGTCATACTAATATGCATACTTTTTTTATGGATTGACTTTTTTCTTTCTATTTTTAAATGTGATTGCAGCAGTTAGTGGGTCTAAATTTTCTTCTTCCTTTTAATTCTTTGAAGTTGAACGGCAAGTTTCCTCTACACAAACTCTGGTAAAATCAACTGAATAAAGCAAACCTTTTAACAGCTGACTCCTCAGTTTGGGGGAATATAAATGGACATGTAAAAGGTGATCCTATTCAAAATGCTCATTTTGGAGGTAAATAAGAACAACTTTTCCCACATTGATGTTTTGCAGGTGGAATTACATACTTGGTGCTGCAGGAATATTATAAAATTATTTTTATGAATAATGAAAAACAGAATATTGTGAATTTTCAAGCTTTACAAGGCTTGTGTCTGAAAACCAATTTTTAAGAAATTGCCATACCAAAGACAGTAGTAGTATAAGAAGCATGAGCTTTACAACAATATATCAAATACTGCTTTGATCTTCACAGTGGCCTTGTGAAGATTTATTTTTCTTTGTATAGCAGCAGCATTCCCTGCAGGCTGTTGATGCCATGTCATTTACGCACTGATCTATTTTCTCCCTTCTGTAGGAGTTTCCCTTGGCAGTCATCCGAGGGCGGGAGTGCTACTGCGGCTACCCCACTGGGCACTTCTCCCTGCGCGACAGTGCAGACGGGTTGCTCTGCAGCGGGATGCACAACGCCAGCAGCACCGCCGAGGGAAAATACTGCCTGGTCTATCAGACACCGGTGCAAGGTACAAGCTCTACCCTCATTGTGCCGGGGCCAGACCCACTACTGCTGGAAATAGCCCCTGCGCCCCTTCTGCAGCGGGTAGAAGCGATCTAGTTTACAGCAGTCATAGCCACAATGTTTGTATCACAATACAGGCAGGAATTTAGGAAACACCTCTTATCTAAATCCCCCCTTGCAATCGTGCTTGTAAGTATGCATCTTTCCATTCTCTAATTAAGCAGCACAGCCTCTCTCCACCCTGGAAAAATATAATTATTTTGCAGATGGAGAGAACAAGGCAGAGCCTGGGAAGGCATACCCCGAGCCATGCAGCACCCTGGGCAGCCGGGGACGAGGGCCCCGTACTCTGGTTCCAGTCCTGCTCATTAAACGCACACCCGGGCCCACACGTCATGCAGCCACTGAGGCAGCTCTGCAGACTCTAATTTTGCTCTACCCATCTTCCTCTAAAATATTCATCTGCATACATCTTTCAGGGACAGAAAATAAAGCAGAGAGTAAGGCTCCAATCCAGTAAACCATTTAGGCAACTTTATCCATGCAATGATTTGCACTGAGTTCAGTGAAACTTCTCACAAGCTTAAAATTAAACAAATTAAGTGCTTTTCTGGATTGGTGCTGGGCTTTTTTTAACCCAAAGCCCTTTTTTCCCCCTCCATCTCCCTGTTCAGAGGTAGTCTGCAGATGCCAACACAGGAAAAGGTCACGCAAGAACGCTTGCTTTCATGAAATTGCTAGTACTTCCCACATCTGTGTAGATAAGTAGTAGCAGAAGACAGCCTCCTCTGGACTGTGCTGGCACTTTCTAGCCATGGCTTCATCTAGAGGCTGTTTTGAAGAATAAAGAGAGTAATTTCTAATTTATTTCCTGGCTTCTTGTTGAATCGTCACAGAGGGTCAAGATTGGTTCTCATCCTATCCTTGCTTTTATTGGCACACTAAGAAATAAGGTTAGGATTTACGGAAGCATGCATGGAAACCAGGTGTCTAGCCCCCAGGGGAGATTAATGCAATGTGGGCTCCTCGCTGCCTTGAGCCCTTTGGAGAGGAATGACAGCTCCTTTCAGTAGGGAGGTTTCTCCTGCATTACACCTGGAAATGGTGAGTTTTTGTAACAGCACATTTGGGGTTTCATCGAAGAGCCAACCTGCCAGGCAAGTAGCTGTTAACAAACGGGCCTCAAGATGCCTTTATCACAACTTGCTGGCAAGTACAATGGTTTGCCGCAGCTCTATCAAAAAAGCGTTGCCTAACACAAAACCAGCAAAAGCCTCTTCTGAGGATAATCTCTTTGGCCTCTTATGGCTGAATTAATTTTGGGAAGTAGCTGACTCACAACTGGACTCAAATTGATATCCTATATTTGCAAGAGAGAGAAGAAAGAAGCAATAAACCCTGTAATCAAGAGCTGTCAGTGGAATTATTAAAAAGCCACAATGCTAACAATGAAATATCTTCTGTACTCGCAGACACCCGCTGCACAGACAGGAAATTCTTAACCGCCAAATCCAAAGTGTTCGTTGCTTTGTCGAGCTTTCCTGGGGCTGGGAATACGTGGGCTCGCCATTTGATAGAGCATGCCACAGGATACTACACAGGAAGCTATTACTTCGATGGAGCCCTCTATAACAAAGGTACCGTATCCAGAGGGATGGGACTACGAAGCCCTTACGAGGCACAAAGCTTTACTTACTCACTCTGGCATCCTTCTGTCTGGGGCCAGCACAGGCTAGTACTGTCAGCATGTTTGGTAAAATTTAAACATGTGCCTGGAACGAGCGGTCTCACATGGTGCAGAGAGCAGCAGGGATTGCTGCAGCAGTGTGCTGAGCCTGACAGGCAGCTACTTTCACAGACACCAGCCAGGCTCTCGATTTGCAAAATTTGCATGTCACCTGCAGTGGTGCTGCTGTGCACGTGCATAGCTCCCACCTAAAAGACCGGCCCAAAAGTCCAGCTGACTAAGAAAAGAGTTGACTAAACCCTGAGGGTAAGACTCTTCAGTAGCACAGGAAACACAAGGGTTGAACTTTTAAATGTTACTAATTATTCTGGGAGGACAGTATCCTGAGGGGGCATGATATTTCGCAAGCTCCAAGCACTGGCCCCATGAAAAACAGCCCTTTTGCAGCCAGATGCCGACGAAGTCCTCCCCAGTGGAGGGGAGGCACACGCCCTGCTCAGCAGCCAGAGCTCCAGCCATGGGTTTAATTGACTGGTACTTTCACAACACGCTGTAGGGAATGATTTAGAGTGTGAAAAGGAACAGACATATAGTCAAGTGAAAAAATCCAACAATCCTGTCTTGTAAAACAGGTTTTAAAGGCGAAAAAGACCACTGGAGAAGCAGAAGGACCATCTGTGTGAAAACACATGAAAGTGGCAAGACGGAGATTGAAATGTTCGACTCTGCAATCCTGTTGATAAGGAACCCGTACAAGTCGCTGATGGCAGAGTTCAACAGGAAATACGCTGGGCACTTGGGGTACGCCACCGACCGCAACTGGAAGAGCAAAGGTAACGTACTGCCCCAGCGTGGGCTGGGGGTGCCCGCTGCCGCTTTGGGCAGAGTTTGAAACCTCTCTTCTCGGCACGCCGGGAAGAGCGCTGCAAACGAATTCGGTGGGACTCGAGTCCCATCGCAGCCGAGATCAGTCCCAAAAGCACTCAGACCTGCACTCTGGGTGTGGTTGTGGTCTTGCTGTACATCCAGCACCACGGAGGGGAGGGTAGCACAGCACCAATGCTGTGGCCACAGGCATGCAGCATCATTGCTTCCATCATACTGTTCGGCAGAAAACATGTCCAGATACAACACCCCTGTGTACAGCTTATTTGCCAAACTATGTGAGGTGAAGAACATTTGCCCCTGCAGCATGTAATAACCGTGAGAAATCTAATTTAAGATTTGGAGGATTCAGTGGAGCATGACACTTCCTGAAGGAAATTTTACAGCACTGCACAGGTGCTACTGCACTGCAGATAAATAAGGATAATGGCAATAAGGGGACTTGAGATTCAGTGTTCCCTGAACACATGAAAAGACTTCATAATATGCCTGCCATGCTTCATGCATTTGACTGGCAAGCTGGATAGTGTGACTACAATTTCCCCGCTGAACACACGGCTGCATTCAGACTCTGCAGCAGAGAAGAGATTCGGCTTGTGTTTCTCCTCATGCATATTTTAGGCATTACAGCTGTGGCTTGGCAAACCACGCAGCACAGGGCTGTGGGGGCTGGGGGAACGTTTCCCCTGTCACAGCACATTTCTTTCCCAAGTTCATGTATCACCTCTCATCAGTCACAACTCAAGACCTATTCATCAAAAACAGCCAAAATGGCCTTTAGAAAAGAGAAGTCTGGAGACAATGGCTTTCCTGTACTGCAAACAAATTGTTACATTTCATCCAGAAATGCTCTTTGTCCAGTCCAAAAGCTTTAGCTAGGACTATCTTGTCCCTCAGAAAATTAAATTATCACAGAGACCAAACAGAGATTGATGTGTCATTAATGCCCGAGGCAAAGGTGGGAAAATAATTCAGTAAATTTTGTCCCAGTGATACTGGCAGGTGACCTTAAATCCCTCCCATGTGCCAGGAACAGAATAACCTTCCCTATTAATCCTTATTTCCTTATCCAGTCTCCCCATAAGCAGGCTGGTAAGCATGCAGAAAGATATGTTACTCGACAGATTTGGGAGTCATCAGCACCTTGGGCCCCAGCCAAGATTGGTATCTTGATGCTGCATTTACATAATAAAAAAGTTAATATATTAGTATGTAATTATTATACATTATTTGTTTACATATGTATTAAAAAAAAGTCTGTGTCTCAGTCTGCATCTGAAATGGAGGTAACAGGGTAGGAAAACCACAGAAATGAAAGAATCTGCTTGAAGTTACATGGCAAAGCCTTGCTTAAGCCACCATCCGAGTGGGACCCGCTGCCTTCCCTGCTCACACCCCTTCACTGGCTTTCAGCCAACTCTTCCCCCGGGGCGCGTGACCGCCCGCAGCCCCTGCGGTGAGCGGCCTGCCCGGCGCACACGCTGCGGGCGCGCACAGAGGTCTCCGCTCCTATGAACAAGGCACAGCGAAGATGCAAAGTTCCCCCGTCCCTCCCCCAGGGCTTCCCAGGCAGCTGGGTGACGCTCCCAGCCCTGCGAAGGGCCATGAGGCCTGCCCAGGCCAGGTGCCCTGGGGAGCAGCAGGGTTCAGCGTCCTCTGTCTCCATGCCGGCAGCTGCAAAGCCAAGCTGCCGTACCCCAGCAGCCGGCCACGCTGCATTTCTCCAGCACGCGCCCATCCAGCAACATCAGACCGTGCCCAGCAACGCCAGGCTTGTTGCACAAGGTAACATTTGGAAAACTGTTGAAACACAGCGCGACTAACACTGTCTCATTTTCCTGGTTTTCCGGTCATCTAGAGTGGCCTGATTTCGTGAACAGCTATGCCTCCTGGTGGGCCTCCCACGTCCTGGACTGGCTGAAGTACGGGAAGCGCCTGCTCGTTGTCCACTACGAGGACCTGAAGCAGAGCCTCATCCCCAAGCTGAAGGAAATGGTGGAGTTCTTGAACATGACAGTGACAGAGGACCGACTGCTCTGTGTTGAGAACAACAGGGATGGGAATTTCAAGCGGTCTGGTGCTAAGCAAAAGGATTTTGAGCCATTCACCCAGGAAATGAAAGATCTTATTAACAGATACATCCTGACAGTGGATGAAGCCCTGAGGGAAAGAAACTTCACAGGGCTGCCCAGAGAGTACGTGCCAAGATGATAGCCTGGTAGCACTCTACTGTGTTTAAAAATAAAGTAATTAAAAAACAAAACAAAACAAAACACCCCACCAAACAAAAACAAACAAACAAACAAAAACATGAGAAAAAAACCAACCCCAAGAGCTTTATAGTAGTTAAAGCAAAGATACTTGTAGAGTCTGCTGAGCAGTGCAAATTCTCTCCACTCAGGGCACTAAGTGCTCCAGAAGGCAAGCAATGAAGGATGGAAATTGGGTTATAAACCATGACAAAAAGTGATTAGCGTTTACCTGCGTGTGCCCCTCCCTGCACAAGTGGAGCACCCCTGCTTCTGCGGCAGGCATCCTGCCTTCTCACCCCTGCTGCCATCGCAGACCTCCCAGAGGCTGCTTGGGCTTTCACAGCAACTGTCGTGGAAATGAATGTACATAAAGGGGAAAAGGAAAAAAAAACAAAACAAAACCAAAAAAACAGTCTTAACACTGATCAACAATTTTATCTGAGCATTTAAGAAAATCAGTTGCTTTCTCCTCGGTATAGCCAACTAGCTTCCTTTTCCTGGGCTTCCTGGTCAGGTCGCCTGCCACAGCGGTGTCAGAGGTGCGCGGGGAGAAAAGCACTGGTGGGCGAAGGTGCCCTGGATGCTGGGCAAAGAGATGCTTCAGGACTGACCCCAGGCTTCCCTGCAGGAATGGCACGGCCTGGGGCCACACGAGCTCTGCAGGGCGGCAGGCAGCTGCAACATCCCCCCCCGCAGTGAGGTGCATGGCCCAGGACCCAT
Source organism: Phaethon lepturus (assembly GCF_000687285.1). Lineage (NCBI taxonomy): Eukaryota > Metazoa > Chordata > Aves > Phaethontiformes > Phaethontidae > Phaethon > Phaethon lepturus. The sequence continues at coordinate 1,229 of NW_010536595.1, read as the reverse complement.
AGGAGAAAACAGAAATTCGGCATGGCTGGAGATGGAAATCCCTTGGTTGTCACCAGTCCCAAACAGGCGCAAGACCTGGCCCCAGGGGCACGGAGGTGGCCCCAGAGGTATGGGAGAGGAGGGGCTGCTGCCCGTGCCAGGGGCTGGGCACAGGTTGCTGCACCTCAATCCCTGCGCCCAGACAGTCACGGTGGGTCCGGCCAGACTCCGGGGCCAAATGTCACCGTCTCGGTGCACTTGGTGCTAGAAGTGGCCATGGCCTGGCTGTGCTGATGCGAGCCCAGACCACCGGGGAGCGGGGGCAAAAGGGGATGAGCCCCAGCCCTGCAGGCCCCAGCACAGGCAGGATCCCACCTCCCCTCCCATCCCCGGAGGAAGACCGGGGCAGCCCAACCTGAAAAGCGTTAAGCTACTTATTGCTGCTCTCTGGAGCCAGCCTCAGCAGCGATGTGTGTTTTATTTCTAACTCACTGCAGTTCCCTGCAGTTCGTTTCATCCCGCGCTGGGCCACACGTGCGTCCCAGAGGCAGCGCGGTGGGTTCTGGGGGCAGCGGCCTTGTGGTCCGGCCTGTGCGCGGGAGTCGCCGGAGCAGCTCGGAGATGGTTAAACCACACAGCCTGCCGGCTGCCCTGCTGCGAGATGCTTCTGTTCGTGTGAAATAAAGGATTCCTTAAAAACTTGAGCAAAAATACTAGTTTTAATAAAACAAGAAGTTTATATAAAGGGAGCTGGACTTTCTCTGTGTGTGTGTGTATATCATTGGTGCTTTAAAAAAAGAATACAGGCCATGGAGCGCACTTTGGCCGGAGCCTCTCGCGGTTTGCACTTCACTTGTCTTTGTGCCCAGGACCACCCAGCTGGCACGAGCCTCGCTGCAGGGCTCTCATGCCCTCATCTCCACTCCCCCATTCCGCCACCAGCAGCGAAGGCCATGGGGAAGCGGTGTGGGATTGCAGTCAACCAAGCTGGTTCACAAGGAAAGCCAAAATCTGCTTTTGTTTATGCAAGTGGCAGAGCTGGAAGAAAAGCAACTGAGTTACAATGCTGTAAGCCCAGATAAAGGCAAGTGGAAGAATCTGAAAGTAGTACTTGCTTTAAACAGCAAAAACGGTCATATTTCTAAATCCACGCACTGCACTGTATATTGCCTTCAAATCAGCAAATCACGATTTCTGCGAGCTGGAGCCTTCCCTGCCCTTGTACTCAGCCGCTGTTTGCGTGCGGGGGC
>NW_010536594.1:0-11883 GCF_000687285.1 Phaethon lepturus | reverse complement strand
TTTTGGTAGCTCCAGGGTTTTGGTAGCTCCAAGCATTGCGCAGGCTTTCTCCCCACGTTGTGTAGCACGGCACTCTTGGCTTACGTTGTCTGATGGGTGTAGCTCTAGTTTTGTGAACACTTTCTGCCATTTAGCACTCCTCTGCATTACGGATCATGCACAAATTAGTCTGCCCATGCCATGGAGTGGGGTTGTGGCAGAGCGGATTTTTATTTCATTTTTACTTCTTTAGCTAGGCAACGTGCTGAACACTTTCTTCCTTTTGGCTAAAATTAAACTTCTCCCCACCCCACACTGCTCTCCCACCCTTGGACTTCCACTACGTGAGGCATGAAAGACATGCAGAGCACACCATAGGTTGGCACGATGTTTCAATTAACTATTAAATTCTTTAGCCTGGCATATGACCTAATTAAGCTTGAAGAGCACGCTTGTCCCAGTGAAGAGAAAGCCTGCCTGAACAAGCATCGGGCACTGGGCAAAAATGGCTTCTTATCAACGGAAAAGTTTAATTTTAGACCTACAAACCTAAATGGGGGTGTAGCACCTTCAGCAGCCGGTGGACGCGGGTTATTGCATTGCCAGCTGTTAGCAGGTTGAAGTCAATAAAATCTGCTCTTTGGAAATGGCGTGGGCACCGCCAGGCTCCTAAGAGCTGTCTGTGCCCATTTCACAGCAGCGTTTCAGGAAAGTGAGCGAGGAGCCACTCGGAGCTTGCAGTGCCGCTTGCTTGGCAGAGGGTCACGAGGAAGTCCTGAGCGCTATCCAGGAGCGGGATTTTTGGAATAGTCCCCGTACCATCCTCCATAGTGGCAACAGCTGGTCATCATAGGCATGATGGGCGTCTGGGGTCCCTGGCACCAGAGCCCAGCCTTCCCCATTGCTACCTTGGTTGGCAGGAGAGTCCACAGTCTGTAAGTGCCATGGGATTTTCTTTTTCTTAAGCTGCTTGATCTTTTTAATTGTTAATTTTTATTTTATTTCTGATGTCATTGGCATACATCTCTGACTTGCTGAAGTACCCATGGACCTCAAACACTGGTTGATTTAATGGATAAGGCAAAAAGTCCCTGTGCAGGCAGGGCTGTGCAAAGCCGAGAAGCCATGAGGTGCCCCAGAAGAAGAGATGTCTGATCCTTTCGGCATCAGCTGGCTTACAGCTGGCCTTGTGCACGGCGTGCTCTGTAGCCGGGGCTGCCAAAGCTCGGAAGGCTGCTTTGGAGAGGGCGTCTCTCATTTTATTGTGCTTTTTTGTTACTTCATGCTATTTTTATATGCTTTGAAGAAAGGGACTTGACGAGCCAATCTAGGACTTCTGAAAGTATCTCTTGGGTATTGGCAGATGATGGAGAAAAATAGACTGTTGTATTTTGCTGACTGGCTCACACTTGATGAACTGCCTTAATGGCAAGAGTCAAAGTTTGGTATTTTTGTGGAAGTATTGTCCAGGGTTTTTTGGTAGCTTGTTCCTTCATCTTCATCTAGAGCAAAGAAGGGGTGAAGCCAGAATATCTAGGTGTCATTCCAGGGTTGAAATGACATTTCTGGGTGACGCTTCAGGGCGCAAAGCATGGGGACTCTTGGTGAGCAGCGGATACGGGTGCAGCTTCTCACTGCCACCTCAAACACTTCATTAGCCAGAGAGCGTGAACTTTAACAGCGCTCTCGATAGCGATTTCCTAGAAGCCGGTGCTCAAGGGCTCCATCTGTGTCTGTTATTATTATTCCAATTTCTGCTTGTAATTGATGCCAGTTGTTTAATTACCAATGCCACCAGTTAACATGAGGAGCTACGGGGTGGTGTAAAACATTTCATCGCGCGAACGCACAGGGAGACAAAACCAAAAATTAGAAAAGATTAACGGCTGGTCTGCTTGGACGTGCAAAGTTGGGCAGGATTTTCATGTAAGTAATCACTTGAAAAGGGAATGTGAATTGGCATAAGGCAGGTACGCACTAGCTAGCCCGGCTGGCTCAGGTGGACGTTGGCGCACAGACCTTTGCTTATCCCTCGTCATCAGGGTGCGTGTCGATGCGCTCGACACCACGGCAGCAGCATTGGCGTTTCTCTAGACAGGAATAATTTGTGTGAACTGAAATTTTAAATTGTTTCATAGTCAGATCTTTGCTTCTCTGATTTTACTGCAAATTTAATCAACCATGCTGTTGCTACAGTCGGCCGCTGCCCTAGTTGATGCGCACAACTTGCTGGCTTGGTACATTCTGTGTCAGACAAATAGCAAATGCTAAATATTTGATATGATATATAGATATTTACATATTTATACAAATGTCCCATGTAGTTAAGCATGCAAATAGCATCTAAGTCTCCATCGCTGTTGTGGTAGAGGTCAAATCCAAGTGGAAGGCTGGCTTGATAGTACTGCGCTTGCTTTTTTTTAAATGTGGATCATTCCCCCCTCAATTAACTAACATCTGCCAACTAACGTTGAAATTCCTAATATATTTCCTAAGCAATGAATGCCCTAGTTCAAAGGGATCGCTTCCAGTGGACAAAAATAATTCAACTACATATGGTACTAAAGAGCGAAATGACAAGAACATATTATTAGACACATAAATATTTAAACCTTTTTTTCAGGTTAAGTTAAACTTAATTTCTGTACTGATGGCTTCCGTGCTCTGGGAATTCTGCAGACGGATGTGAGCTTAATTCAGCTCTTAGGGTGGCATTCAGTACATGTGTGTAGCATCGGTTGCAATGGGAATGATCTAAATTTCTTGCAGGCTTTTGCAAGAAAGAGGTGGAGAAGGTACTTCACAAAGTTCCTGGATGAGGACCAATGGTTGTGGTGTCCCTGGCCCCTACTCTGCCCACCTCCTTTAGTAGCAGAAGACCGCTGAGCAGCGCTGTGCCTCAGCGTGACTCAAGTAAAATAACGTATGTGTAAGACATGACACGAGTCCGAGGGCTCCTTTTGACGCCACCGTGAGCTAGCACGAGACGTTTCTGAGATGAAAGTAAAAGGTTAGTGCCTCCAGATGAAGCGCTGGTGTCTGTTCAGCTTCGACTTGTGATGGTCCAAAAATAGTTTATGCCACCACGTCGCCACGGAAGCGGCGGATGGCCTCAGCACATCCCTGCTGCATCCTTGGAGGGACTGTGATTTGTGGCCGTGGTAGTTTTATTTTCATTTGAACAAAAAAAAAACCCCAACAAACGAGGCAGGAGAGTCCAGAACGAATTTTTTTGACAGTTTCTGTTTGTGGCAAAACCCTTCGTTTCCATCAAGTAGTACCTTAATATTGAGTATTACAGTAAATATACTGAAATACGTATCTGGAGGGAGCGCCTTAGTCCTGTGGCTATGGGGGAAAATGCAACAGCAAAATAACTTGATTTATTGGTGTCACCTACAGAACATTGTCCACACAGTGACAGCCCTTTCAAGTGACTTGTAATGACTTTAAATGAAGTGAAAACTGAATAACAATGTTGGCTAGGGAGGCAGCTGATCGGTAGTGTGCAGGATGGCCTCCCCGGACTGACAGCTCTGGGGACCTGGGTGAGGAAACTCTCTGCAGCTGCTTTTGTATAAAGAATAATGTGACCTGCAGATGGAGGCTTTTGCCGGTATCTTAAGCTCCAGAAAAACAAATACTCTCTCAAAATAACATAAAAAAAAATAAACTTCCACTTCTTCCTGTTTTTATAGTTTGCTTATTTCCTCAGTGTCATGGTTTTGTCTCCAGTGCTGTAGATTATTAACCTTCAGAGGATCAGGACCTTCATAGAAGTGTTTCCTGTACATGTTTATCTGTCTCTTTAACAAATTAGTATCTACTTGTTCTTTTCTGAATTTTCCTGCAAATAATAAGAAACTCTTCCTCGGTAATAAGGCTTTTTGCTAGAAAAAATATCTAGATGAATCGCTGCCAGGGGTTAAAGTACCTTTTGTATGACTTAGTTGATGGCATCCTTTAGGACATCTGCAAGTAGCCCCAAATTCCAGAGGTCACTGTCTTTGTGTTGGTTTTGGCGAAGCATCGTTTCAGCTAAACTTCATTTCACAGAATCACAGAATCACTGTCCAGCCTTGGCTGTAAGTGCATCTGGAGGTCTCCAGTCCAAGTGTTACCTAGACTCCTAGAAGAGGGGTGCTGCTACGTCTAGAGCTTGTTTCGAGACGGCCACGGATTTTCACCTGATTTATTAGCAAGGTGAGTGTTGCCCATCAGCTAACAGAGAAGGGCCCGTTTTCTACATCCAGCCCTTGCATTGCCTTGCTGTAATGGGGTGAAGGCAATCTTTTCAGCCACTACGCTACTAACTTCTGTCACTTTTGGCTAATCTCAGCCCAGTTTTTAAATACACGCACTGGATATGTGCATTTAAATATATTCCTCTGAAAAGGGGCACGCATGCGTGTGGTGGATGGGGACTCAACTCCCCGGTTCTCCATGGGCTCATGGCGGGTCGAGCACGTCTGGACAGGCTGAAGCAAGGATGTGCTCTCACCCTTTTACCTCAAAACCGACGGTATGCATCGTCCTTGCCTCTCCAAGGCAGAGTGCGGGATTGGGACGAGTAGCTGGCTTTCCACCTCGGCTTTCCATTTCGGATGGAGCCGTCGTCACCCAACTCCGAGACTGAATCCGCTGAAGCTGGGCGTTAACGTCACCTGTAACTCGCCGCTCGCGCCGGTTCCGCCTCGGATTTCTGCGGCAGGTGCTGGCTTGCATCGCTGCACGCGGCGTCTTCGCAGCGTCAGCCTGGTGGCTCCTCCAGGGCTGTCCCCGCGGCGGAGGAAACACGGGTTGGGTGTCTGCCTCGTCGCGGTGCTGACGTTGATAAAAAGGCATCGCCGGACAAAGAAGCAGCGGGTCCTCCACGGCGTAACCTTTTGAACGCCCCTCGTTCCACCTTGCAAATTAATACGGGAAGTGCTTGACAACTTGCGGTTTCCCATCACGGTGTGAGTTGTTTAGCAAAGCTCCTGTTCAGCTTGCTTTTGGGCAACGTGTGCGTATTTCTCTCCCTTGGCACGCTGAAACGCCGTCACTGTTTTCTCTGAATGTTAATTTCTAGCCGACAACCAAGCCTTGCAGGGCAGTCTTGGCACGTTGTGCTTCCACTGCCGTCTTGTCTGGGAGCCGGGACATCCCGCTGGGCGCGGAGCTGCCCTCCCTTTGCGCGAAGGCAGTGGAGACACATCTTCAGACCAAGCCGCTTGCTTTCTAAAATTTCTCTTGCTCCAAGATACTAGTGGACGTTAGCGGCAGAGGCAGGTAAACCCCCTGAGCAAGGAAGCCAGGGGCTCATAATATAACTGGATAAAACCACCTTAAGGAAAAAGAAAACCGCGTTCGTAGATGGGGCATTGAAGGATAAGCATGCGCCTCCTGCCGATTTTGCGTCCTTGGTAAACGGGCATTGAAACCCTAGTCAAATCTGAGTTTCAGGGGAAAAAAAAAAAATAGGCTGTTTTGGGTTGAGATAAACGCTTGCGGTTCCATTATCATCCGCTGAACACTCATAGAGTGGTTGTAACACAGCTTGAGACAGCGAAAAACAAGTGGGAAGCTGGAAGAAAAAAATCAGGGTATGTCTTTTTCCTCCCTTCTAGATGCTACGTTAATAATTAATTGGGGGTGGGCAACGTATAGTATAGACGGGGATTCGCCCAAAGATGAAAGGTAAATGCTTTCTTCTTGCAGATCTTCAGCAAGAAGATGATGTCGCTTCTCTTCAGTATTTGGTTTTTGACGGTTTTCTCAACTTTTTTAGGTTAAAAGCGTGCTTAAACACAGTGTTGTGGCCTGTTAAATCAATAGACTTGCGTAAGCTGTTACTAGATGTTTTCTAAGCTTAGCAAATTTTTTTTTGGCTTGTGTGGGGCATCGGCGTTCTGGCATTCCCCAGCAACCGGAGACGGCTGAGATTGCAGCTCCCAGCTGCACCAAAAACCGTGACGGGAACGGGATGGGAAGCTCCTTCAGCATCTATGCTGCTCAAAGGAAAGACCATGGGAGACTTCAGTCACCTTCCGACATGCCACAGGACCCCATCTGTCCCAATTAAGACGGGGCGCGGGAAGTATGAGCCGCTAAACGCGAGTGACGCTTGCGACTGCGCGAAGGACGGCGGTAGGGAGACCGGCACGCAGCTGCCTGCGGCTTGAGGAAACGCTTCTTTCTTTGTGCTTTTTCCAAAGCCCTTCGGCTTTGCAAGGGAAGCGACGGCGGAGATGTAAACAGGAAAGCCGGCCGCAGGGAGAACAAAGTGGAGGTTGGGAGATGCGCGCAGTTGGCCGGAGGAAACCGAAGGTATTTGGTGAGCAACCTCTGGCTGCTGTAGGACTTAAAGAATAGCATCAGAAGGCTGAATAATAGTTAATGCTGGATGTCCTGCTGCAGGGCAGGCGTGGCAAAGCTGGCAGTACTCTGTGCAGGAGCGGGGACCTGCCCCGTATGGTTTCTGTGCTCGCGAAAGAGGCAGACGCTGTGAATCACCATCCTAAATGAACAATAAAATAATTCCCACGCTACTGAAAACGAAAGCAGAAATCATAAGTATTAGCCATCTTCCTTTAAGTCTATAGAAGAGCAGATTGTTCCCAAGAGCAGTGGAAAGAGCTGGACAAGGTACGTTTTATGGGCAAGATAATGTTTTACTAAAACTTACGGGAGAAGCAGAGTGATCTTGAAAATTTAAGCTGGTTAGCTCAAGTCAGTCCACAGCAAAACGGGGAGCTGGCTGAAAGGAGGTGCGGTCAACATCAGCTTGAGTGTATGAACTCGGAGCTGGTCAACACGGTTTTACGGATGTTTTCAGCGGATTTAGAAGTGTAGGTGAATAAAGGTTATCGTATCATGCTTTTTACCTCTTGGTCTGCTGTACCTTGCTGCCTTTCCAGGTGCTTACAACATGGCCTACTGAGTCCTGGCACGAGGGCTTCGCAAAAGATAGCGCCAACGCTCAGAAAGAGCAGCAAGGGTGATTTGAGATCTGGAAAGAAAAAAATTGGAGAAGACAAGAAACTGGAAATACGCTGTCTGGGGTACACACAGTCAGTCTGAGAGTACTCGCATGGGGAAAAACTTTTATCCTGCAGAAAAGGAAAGCACAGATGCGGAGGTTAGAAGTTAAAAGAAGATTCACGCTTTAAAAAAATGTGTATTTTTTTTTAGGGATGTTGTGGATTTGTCATCACTTGAGATCGTTTGCAGATAAACTGGAGTAAAGTGTCTATTAGACTAAGCAGTCTGGATTAAAGCTGAAATGAAACAAAAGTTTGATTTAGGAACCATCAGCCAAGTCAAGCTCTTCTACCTGCGTGGTGAGCGATGGGTTTTCTCGGGGGGTCAGAGGTGTGAGCCCATTCATGGCAGTGATTCGTCTTTGCTCGTAGAGGCAAGGAGCTCTTTGAGCAGGCGGCTTGAAAGAAGCGGTTGAGCTTTGCTGTCTGGTCAGTCGAGGAGATGCTCATACTGGTGCAAGAAAGAACGCAAATTCGGATGCAAACTGTGGAGAGGCAGGACACCAAAAGCACCTCTCCTTTGAGCTAAATGTTTAAGCGCAAAAAAAGGGAGGAGGAAGGTCTTGATTTTGTACTAGCTTTTTTTTTTTTAACCAGAAAATGAAACTTTGCAGCCTGCCCTGTGATGATTGAGCCCGTGTCACGTGAGTAAAGGAAGGCACAGGGTTAGATTTCCTGGAGTGTATTACAGCTGTTTGTCCGGGTATCAATTAGGAGCTATGGAGGAAGGGTTTAATTAGAAGAAAAGCATACGAGGCTTTCCTGGCACAGAGGAGCTTGGTGCATGTCATTTGTGTAACCTCTTTTCTGATCGTGGATGTTTATTTGGAGTCGAGTAAGACACTCTCGACCGCTTTCCTTTGATCTGTCTGCAGGGAAATTAAATCCACATGGCCTCCACCCAGAACCTTCCTGCATCCTGCATGGAAATGCCCATCTATGCTGGGGTCATTTTTTATTGTCAACCATACGTACAAAGGTCCGTTCATCGATGGGAATGACGCGTCTGTCCGAGGCTTAAGCTGTAAAACACCCAGAAAAGAAAAATGGTTGTTGTGAGCTGCCGGTCACCTGGAGATGGACTTTTTAAACCCGTGTATATAAGAGTCGCCTTGGTTTGCGCAGTCGGAAACGGTGAAGAAAGGCTGCCTCCAACCTGCCGTGCTCATTTAGCGTCTCCGTAATTTATAAAGAGGTTGTGCTTTTGCTAGGGCCTGGGATTGTGGCATCTGCAGGGATCTGGGGCGATGGGCTCCCGGCCCTCGGCTTCGCCCGGCCGCTAACGGCAAGAGGCTCCCACCGTGCCGGCGGCTTGCAGCTTGCCGGAGCCAAGGGCGGGAAGAAAAAGGGATGGATCCTTTCTGTTTCGGATCAGGTGATGTCTACCAGAGGCTGAGACACTGCAGCTCTCCTCCTTCCTTAGTTTGACGGGAGCACTGGGGGGTGCGTTTGTGTCGGGAAAGCCTCGTGCTCAGTGATGCTTAACGTTTGGGTGAGGTCTGGGCGGAGAGATGCGTAAGTAAGACTCGAGCTGTGCCGTGACCACAACTGCTCCCGTACGGGCTCTTACGGACCACCTATCCCCCGGCAGACTCCTCAACTGCTGAAGCACTGTTCAGCTGTACTTTTAATACCTTGCTTTTGCGCTGGCAAGGGTGTGCAGCGTGGGAGAGCCTTGCTCCAGTTTCATGGAAAATAGGGAAAGCATGGTAATGGTAGGGAGGAGCATTTCAGTGCTCCTGAATATTTAGCAGCCCCAAAGCACGTCGTAAAAAGTTTGAAGTCATTCCGAAGGATCAGCTTTTCTGCCCTTTTTTCCTATTTCTGCTCTACATCCAGCCCTTGAACGAGCCTTGTATTCAAGAAAACTCTGTGGGCAACAAGGAGAGCATGAATGCAATGGATGTCTGAAGTGCTGGACAAAAAGCTATACTGACAGTGTGTAAAAGTCTTTTGTTTGGGTTTTTGGGGGTTGTTTTTTTGTGGGTTTTGGTGTTTGTTTGTTTTTTTTAATTAAAAACAGAACAAAGCACCCTTTTTCCCCCCTCACAAGGCAGAGTCAGCAATGTTTAGGCAATACTGCTGTGACAAATCTTGAATGCTACACCTGAGGTAGGTTGCCTGGTGTTCCCATGTGATGAGACATTACGAGTTTCGGAGCGTCCTATAGGGACCTGGGGCTGCAGATACTCGGAAGCCTACGCTGCACTGAAATTACGCGCTGAAACATCTTTTTGCCTGGTTCACAAGCCGTCAGGGCTCGGTCCTGTGCGCTGTGTTAATGTTGTGCTGCAGAAGTTCAACCCGTTAATATGACCGGCATTAACGAGGTGACTGAGTTTCATTCTCTTAATCACAAATACTCCAGCACCGACGGTGAAAATGGGCTCCTCTTGCTCCTACCACAGCTCTTTAAACCGTGCTTGCGGTTGGCCGGCAGGCAGCGGAAGGCAGATCCACCACCTTGTTGGTTCTCCAGTTGCAATGTTTACTTTCATTCGCTAATAGCAAAAGCCTGTACCAGTGTCCATCCCACTAGAAACTGGGGAAAATGTTCCTGTGTTACTCAGAGCAGCCGCTCACCAGTCCAAGCTTAGGGAAAGGCACAAAAGCTTTGGAGGATATTTCGCTGTAGCACCAAGCTAGTAGGGATGGGTGTGCTAAGGTGTGCTGGACAGGGCAGTACTGAAGGGGAAAAATAATAATAATAATATAAAAAAAAAAAGTGCGTCAGCGTTGCCAACGCTGGAGCTTGAGGTTTGTTAGCTTAGCCTTAAGTTTAAAGAACATTTGCAAAAGCGAGAACCCAACCAGTGATTCAGTTGATGTTCACAACTATCCGGTTGACTTAATATCTGCTTCCCTTAGGAGAAGACCCTTGGGAGCAGGACTTGAAGCCGACTGAGTTAGGTGGTGGTGGTGGTGGTTATTCTTGACTGACGCAACAACTTCTCGATGTAGACAGAAGGCCAGGGCTTTATTTGCATCCCTATGGATTGAGCACGCCGTAACGCTTCTAACGGAGACCTTTTCTCTCTCTCGCATTTTCACGCGCAGCGTGCTTCTCCCTGCCTCGCAGAAGCCACGCCTATTCACTGATAAATTATACACTGATTCAGAAAAGATTCAGAAGGGCTATGGGGAGAGAAGGAGGGGGAAAAAACCGAGAGTAAAAAATACGAAATTATACACGGCGAGAGCACGCACACGTACCTGCCGGCGGATCCCATCGCCTCTGCATTTTACACCCCGTCGGCTTTACGGCGTGATGGCTTTTCCCTGCGAACCCGTCTTTTGATGCGTAATGCTGGAATCGCATTTGTGAATGCCGCTGCTCTGTAAGCTGCCTTAGCTCGGTCCCGAGTCTCGCCGTGCCCCGTTGCTTTGAGTTTCTAAGAGGAGGAGCAGTGGCAAGGGAAGAAAACAGGGGAAGCTTTGGGAAGAAGCAACCGCTGAAGCTGTTGTTTCAAAAACATGATTACAACACGGCTTATTCAAAGATAGGTTTGTCTTAGACTGGGAGGCTAATTTTGTCTTCCCCCGTCCCTCGGGAGAAAAACTTTAGGAAGTGGATTTGCAGCAAAAAGGACCAGGCGTCTTTCCTTAATTCTTGTGGCTGACGTCGCTTTGGACTCGGGTGCTGACTTCTCGCTGGAGACAGCTGAGGACAGAGCTGACGGGCGCTGCGTTAAGCATTTGAGGGTGAAACTGCTCGTGCTGCTGCAGAGCTTGAGGAGGAAGGCAAGGTAGCAAATCCTGGCGCATCTGGGTAGGACGAGTTGTGGACTGGGGATGTGCGATTAAAAGGTAAAAAAAAAAAAAAACACCACAACTTCTTTGTTGTTTTAATTACTTGGCTAGCATGATGCTCTGGCTGGCTAATGAGTTACCCAGTGGTCGCAAACGCACTTCTGCAGTAACGGCGTACTCTTTACGCATTAAATTCAGGGCCTTTTTATATTGTATATTGAAATAGGGTAAATGCAGCCGTCGCTTGATCCCACTGTAACAAGCTCCAGATGCTGCCTGTTGCCTTCAGCGTGGCTTTGGACTTGATTCCGTTGTCGTGACAAAATCCAGCCGAGCTGCGAATAGGTGCCGGCAGCTCCACCTGCGCAGGCGCTCGCGGGATGCTGGAGAGAAGCAGCGCACAAATGCTTCCGTCCTGGCCACTCGGGACGTCCTCAGCATCCTCCGCGCAGCCTGGTGTCCACTGGAACCGAGTTTAAGCCTCGGTCTCGAGCTCAGTGTTTCCGTGGTCCAAACTTGGAAGTTTTCAAGAGCATCTGCGATTTTAAGTTGTCATGTCTGTAAAATGGGGATGCGGCTTTCCTGAAGGACGCCTTCAGGCAGCATCACCCTGGCCACTGTTCTCCATCCTGGGAAAAAGGGATTTTTGCCCCAAATCAAGGTTAAAACCGTTTGGATTTAAGGAAGGCAGAAGCAGCTGAGCCTGGAGACACTTCAATTAGCTTTCTTCGGCGCTCCTCCTAATCATCAGCATAGATTAGTTCAGAAACAGGGCAAGTATTTTTAGAAGCTGCTTTCAGAGCCCCAGTGTCACAATTTTTATTCTTGTCTTCAGTTGCTGAGGCAGTTCTTGAGCAACTTTTTCTGCTTTAAAAAAATGAGAGGGCATTTAGGGATGATGCTGTCACTTTGGGGGACACACATGCTGGCCGAGCAAGGAGTTAAAGTGGTTCTGAAAGTGTTTGAGCAGCAGGGGAGCACTTGGGACCAACTACCCAAAATGAAACTCATGCGTAGGGATGTTGCCGTGTTGGCACTTCGGTTGCGTGAGCTGCCTGCAAAGGTGCAGTATACGAGGACCTATAGCTGATCTTTATATATTTATATAAATATAAACTTTATATATTTTTAT
>NW_010536593.1:0-9270 GCF_000687285.1 Phaethon lepturus | reverse complement strand
CTCATCCAGATCATCTATAAAGATATTGAGCTGTGCCTAATAAAAGGAAGACAGTAACAGCAAATATATACCGGGAGGGAGGAGCTTCTGTGGTACTCAGCACATTGTTGAATGCATCACATTAAACTGTTTTTATAAAATAGATTTGAGAGAGATGGCAGAACAAAAAACCCTCAACCATTTACTTTTTTTTCCTCAGTGGTAGTCATTAAAGAGTTGACAGGTCATGTGTCCCATCAGCTGTATCTCTCTGAAATGGAAATCTGATACAAGAGTTTCGGCAGGTATCTGAAATGCTTATGTACAGAGCCAGGCACAAATAAAAAAGGGGAGAGGAGGGGGCACACAGAACACCAAAACCACAAAACAGCCTTTAAAGCATTTTGAATGTTGTAATCATAGGGAATCACCGATGCCTAAGGAAACGCCAAGGACAGACTAAAACTTTTGCTAATGCAAGATTAAAACTTTTGGTAGTACAGATTGCCAAGTCTAAACTAGATGCCTTTTAGGAAATGAGAATCTATGTGCCTCAAGCCAGATTCTGATCTTCCTTACACACACAGAAACCTACAATACCAGCAGGCCTGTTTGTATCCATGTAACTGAAATCAGAACCTGGTCTGATGCATTTAAAATAATTGAATTTATCACTGATGTCTTACTTTGCCTGTTATAAAGACTGTGTTTTTTAACCTCATTTCTGTTAGTGCATTACCAAAGACATTATAAATACAAGATCTCTCCGAGGGCCATCTGTGGAACCAGATACTAACCAATGAGGACCTCTCTGCAGTATCAGGATTGTTTGTGCAGCATAATGAACAGTAATGATAAGATTTTTCCTATTTAAACTCAGAAGCAATACAAGAGCAGTGTAACAATATCCATACCACATCAGATGTTTTCAGTGCTGCTATAGGCAGGCCAGAGCACTCCCAATCCTCACTTCTAGCTGGTGGCCATTGCCTTTGTGCATAGAAGGTGAGAAGTCATGAACTCCCACCTGAGACATCCAAGAGCCCAGCTGGGGGAAAACAGAGCAGATAAGCAGATACACCTGTCAATTTGGAGAGAGCTGTGGCTCAAGTTAGATAACTAAAAGGGTTCACAAGCCACCTAACTTGCAGGCAAACCTTCTGCACTATGCTGTGGCATGAGAGGGAAAGCAATCTTCCCTCCTTTTTGTAAAAGTGGGCTTGGAGTATGTGAGACAGCAGGGCATGAAAAACTTTCTCCACCTTCCTAACACTACAACAGATTTATAAAGAGGAGGAACTACTTGGTTTTGAAGGAGCTGGGAAGGCAGGAACAAACATTCCCACCAATGCCAGGGTCCTAATTTAGGAGGCAAGTCTTCCTACACCTCCTCCATAGCCAGTGAGGAAAAAGAGGACCCCCTGGGAGGGCACTGGAGAGCACCAAAATTAGACTCCAGCTGGGATTTGCTACAGAGTAGACTCTGTGTCTTCCACTGGCTACTGGAGGAGGTCAGAGAGTTTGTCCCCAGGTGAAGTATAAAATAGGCTAAGGTGCCTGGTCATGCTCTTACAGACTCTTCTTCTTCTCCAGTCGATCTTGTTCCCTCATCTGTTGCTGAAATGCAGCTTCTTAAAATATCAGAACACGTGCCTCTCTATGTCATGACGACTTTGTCAGTTAAGCATGCCTGCCAGAAACTTATGTAGTGTAATCACAAACTTTCCAAAACATATTTAGTAAGAGTGATACAGAACATCAATTAGCAATAATTGATTATTTAGTAATGTACTAAATCATTAATTCACTAAATGAATAATCAGGTTTGCTTTCAGAACCTTCCAAAATTTAAGTAACTATTGATTCTTCCGTATTCTCCAATTAAAATTTAAAGTGAAAAATGTAAGAGTTGTAATACTTTTAAAACTGAATTTTTTTAACATCAGATTAATGCTATAAAGAAAACAACACATGGGTAGTGCTAAGAGAAATAAAAATTAGCTACAGGCATACTGTAACTGTGAATTAATGGTACCTGAATGAAGGCCAATACATTTTAACCTAGGTATTTAGTGTTCAGAAAGATAGTTTATTCTGTTATTTTGTGTATTGAAACTTACAAATTTCACTGTTATAATACACTATGGACCTTCACGGCAGTTTCATTAAGACTGAAAAGTTGTGGGTTTTTTTCCCAAACTGTAATAAATTCCTTTGCAATGGAAAGTTTAATTATTGGATGACTTTATCTTTTAAGATTTTTCTTACAGTTGTTCAGATGATAGTATCTGATACAGGAACAGGTTGTATCACTATAGAGAGCAGAAAATAGTTGCAGAAACTATAACAAGTGGTTGAAAGCAGTTCTGTTGCCACCCACCACTCAAAAATATTGTTTTATTTCACAAATGACAAAAAAAAAATCATTTTTTGTTTGTCTTCTGGTGTTGCTGCTTTCAGGGTTCACAATTTCAATCCTTTCACAAAGCGGTAGGAAAATTCAATCTCAGAAGCCAAGGTTCCTAGGCAAGCCATTTATTCTTAAACCAATGCTTTAGAAAAAATACAAAGTATTAGAGATCTCAAAGAAATGAAAGAAACCTCTTAAACCAGGTATGTTCTTTCTTGCAAGAAGGTGAAATACAGCATGGTGAAATGTGAACATCTGACTTCGTTCCCTTTATTTTTTTCCCAAACCAAAAAAACCCTTTCAAACATATGTATATAACATTACAAAATATCAACAGACTTTGGATAAGCTTGAAATAGCCAACTACACCAAACTTGCAGAAGTCTTGCTTTGCAACCCTATTTATTTATAATCCTCAACTTCCACATTCAAAACACATCCCTACATCCAGTGTCCTGCAGGTTATGGTTAGAATACATCATGTGAATGATCTCACCTGGGGAAAATCTGTGGTTTGCAGTGGTCTATCTCACTGAATTTGTATACCAGGGACAGACAGTTGCTGCTCACGCGCAGACTGGGTCGCACAAAGGGGAGGGAGTTGTGGTATCATGGTTGTAGCAGTGAAACACTGAGTCTTTCAAAGGCTCCAGGCACAGGCAACAGGCAGCTCATAGGTCTTCTAGCAAGGCTCTGGCGCCTGGCTTTCCAGAGGGGCAGAAAGCAAGTGTCCTACACCTTCCACATACATACCGCTTCATGCGACTTACCCTAGGGCTAAATGCACCAGACTGTTTACAACAAGAGCAGGTCTTCCTACCACCACCGCCAGCAGCACCGGATAGTTTTATTTTCCCATTGAGCGGCATCCAGCCCTGCTCTGCCCCTACTAAAACAGGAATACAGCTATCATTACCTATTACCAGACAACAGCATCCATAATCAGGTGATACCACTTGCCAACAGGTACTTGAAATGCCATAAGTTTACACCTGAGCGATCTAGTTTGCATGGCTATGTGAACATTTCTCATCAGGTGTAACATGCCTCCCACCAGACAAAATCGCATCCAGTTTATTACAAGCGTTGTAAGCTTTGCTGAACCTGGACAGTGCATCACTTTTGTAACAACCCTAAAAGAAAAAGAATAATATTCACATTCAGTTGACACTATGATATTTACTCTTGAATGAATCTTCTGACTCATGAAAGAGAACAAAAACAAGGAGTAAATAAAACTGTGACCAATAAACATGTTACCTAACTACAGTCATTCATACAATCTGCTTTTGCATTAACAGATCAAAATCAATATAATTGACTTTTGTTCCATAGAACCATTTGTTTTGATTTTCTTTTGCTATCTCATACACTAAGAAGTAAACTTGCAATGCATTAAGAAATTTCAGATAACTGGCTCTTGTCAATACAGCATGAAGAATGAGGAAAAAGAGAGTAGAAGGGTAATATATTTTTCACAAAGTATTGGATCCCATGAACAAGTTAATAATGTTTGCAAGGGAGAAAATGTGAGGACCAAAAGTTTTCAAGTTGCTGAGTGATAATAATAGTGCCATATATTGTGCATCCATCACACTGAAGTACTTGACACATATTTTGGACTGTTTTCATGCATTTTCTTTATGATGATTAATAGTGGCATTGTACCCTCTGAAATAGCAGCCCATCACACAAAGAAAGGTGTACTAAATTAAATTCAGATGATAACAACTTTGATCTCGGACACACAGAGAAAATACTGAAAGGTTAGAACAACAACAACAACAACAACAAAAACCAGCTGTGATAAATAGTCATTTCTAAGATGAGGGTCCATAACAAAAAGAGAGCAGAGAAAAAGGAGTAGGGACAAAATGTATTGCTTAAACACAAGTGCCTTTCTGAAGCCTCCATTATTCCAATTTCTTTTCCCCGCTCTACATTTACATTAGAAAGTGGTGAGGCTTAAGATGTGCTTTCTTTGGTAACACTTTGAAGGAGAAAGGCGGGTATTACACTAGATAGGATAATTAAATTTCTGTAAAAGAAAGGAATAAAAGGTGATGTGTATCACCTGCCCGCCTCTCACATCCTGGACACGCTACTGTGGTCTGTTTTGTCTCCAATACAAATCAGAAGTGCACAGAGTAACCTACGTTTTTTTCCCCTTGAGTCCTTAAACGTTTTGGCTAAGGTATCTCTTCACTTTTTTTTTTTTTAGCAGAGAGAGGAAGCAAAGGTAGCATAGAGACACTCCACTGGTGCCTTTTAGTCTGCTGAGGCTGGAGGGGGCTTCCAAGCCCCCTAAGGTGACCAAAGCAGTGGAAAGACTTTTCAGTGTGAGTGTGATTATGTTGATACATTTTAGCTTGCTGCCTAGGGGTGTGAAAGCAGTTAATCTGGCTCAGTTACCAAGCTCTAACCCTAACTTCATCTCTTCAGAGGTGGAATTTAGCAGAGGAAAGTCAAGAATTTTCAGGCTGCACCCTTTGCTCCGACTCAACAAGAAAAAATAAGGGAAAAAAATCCCTACTCCCCTCAGAAGAGCAGGCATAACTCTCTGCATGAGTGTCATAATGTGTATTTAATGACTTGGAAACCACTCTGAAATATCTGGATGTGTCAGACACAAATGGGAATGGTAAAAGGCCGCTAGAACTTGCTCAGGAACCCATGCAGCCCCCTGCACTCCTGGGAACATGGAAGCAGAACCATGCTACCGTCTTCCCACATGGGAGAATGGCTGCAAAAATGAATTATTCAGTCTCCTGCAGCAGTCAACTGACTCACAAGTCATAACAGAGAGCAGCAAAGGGATGAGAGATAGCAGTCTTATTTGTGGAGCAGCTCAGGTGCACACAAGAAGCATGGTAAAGTTTGAGTAAGTTCATCAAAGACTGACACCTTTCCTAACCGCCAACATATAAATAAATATACCCCAGTCGTGCTATTTCATATGCATAAGATTTCCAAATGTACCTGAGAGCAAGTTTCGTCCTTACTGGCTTTTGCTTTTCTTTTTTTGTACTGTTACAAATGTACATAATAATTTTGTACAGGACTGTTTAGAAAAACTGAATTAGCTAGAAGGTGATCTATTGAATACATTCCAGTGAGGCATCACATAGTATAGTTAAGAGATCTGGTTATGATTTAATAACTTACTAAATTACAGTGTTGTTTATATACTACATATTTTTACATTATTACCACTATCAAGGAATATTGGCATACTTATTCTTGTAAATCCCCCCCCCCCCCAAATAATCTTGATGGACTTGGAGAAAAAAAAAAAATTCCAGGGCAGAGTAACTCTGAAGAATGGGAAAGATCAAAAATTCATCTAGTTTTTTGAATAGGAATACCAAGAGAGGTAGGAACAATCGGTCAGGTTTTTTTCTGTTACACTGAGTATGTAAAAATCTATAAACCCCAGGGGAATGAGATAGTTAATGTTCTACCCGCACCAGTAATCATACTTTCATATATTCAGAGAGTGCATAATTTACTAAAAAGTGTTCTGAGAGTAGTCTAGCAGGTTTTAATATCTATTGGAATTACACTTATATCTCTTTTAAATGATGTCTCCAGAGTTTAGCTGTCTGGCCTTCTATATGATAAAAAGCACAATAGCTAGTAAATTCTATAAATCCTCAAGAAATTCTTTGAATAACTTTCCTATGCATCAATGTTGTATCTAGTGATTTAAAAGACCTGGTCCACCAGGGCTAGAAACACCTAACTTTGAGGGCAGATGCTTGCTGTCTGTGAGCTGAAAAGTTCCAAGCTTCCTGAGAATGTCACCTTAAATCCATCATTCATCCAATAGTTTATATGCTCTAGCTAGTGTGTTTCTGAGCCAGAAATTTCTTCTTTATGGGGTGAACAGGGAAGCAAAATCTTCTGCAGCCATTGGTTTAGATTTATTGCAGTAGGGTATTTGTCTTATGATTAAAAGAAAAGCTTTAGCATTCTTGGAGTCCTTGGGTTTTAGAAGCTGTCCTAATGAAGAAAGGAAAGCTACTTTCCATGTCATCTTTTAAAACAGGTAAGAAAAGGAGAAACCATTACACTGTGAAAATCAACACAGTGTACTGTGAATGTAATATTATGTGTTCCCATAGCCAAGAGCACGCTACCTTCCAGAGGCCCAGCCACAACTCCCAGTGAAACCCATGAAGTTGTGAGGTGCCAAGTAGAGCTGATGAAGAAATTCTGCTGATTGAGAAGCAGGCCAGCAGATAAAAGAAAAATCAATGCCTGAGCATCAGTACAGTGTAATAAAAGCAATATCTCATTTTGACACCTTGACTGAGTTTATTTTGGACACAGACTAGCATTATTTTTCCCCTTTCACCTAAGTTTAACCCCTGATGTTGAGTTAGGTTCTTCCGTGTTGTTCAGTGTGGGTGACTTCTGCCTCGGCTCCAACTGTAGCCACATTGCTTGTCTTTTGTAAAGGCTACTACCATTCTCTTTCCTGCAAAGCACTTTTCTCTCACTCATAGTAAGCTAGATATGCATTAGTAGGACATCAGAGACTAATTAAATATTGTGACTGTGATACTCAGATAAACAGGTATCCAGGCTTCAGGGTTTTTTTCCCCCCTAAGGTGCAGACTCCTTTCCCCTTCTCACAAAATATTTCATCAGTAGAGACTTCATAAGTGGTCATTTGTTGTTCCTTATAATTCGTAGCTGTAACAGGTTCTCCACCTTCAAAGTTTAAAGGCAAAGACCTTGAGCTGAAGGCACTCCTAAGTTTTTTCAATGAGATGAACCATGGATAAAGATTTAATCTGATGCCAATTCCCCATGTTCATTAAGATCTGTTACTCCACAGAAAGACCCACATATTCCAAGGGAACTGATGTCAGATAAACTGTTTCTCCACTGCTCAGGTAACTGACAAAATAAAACACCAGTTCAAAACGTTCTTTAAACAGATGACTCAGCTTCTCGTTTTGTAGGCATATTAGGCAATTTCAATGGCTACTTGTGAAAAAGCCTGACGACCTCTCTCAGTTAGGAAACTTAATTTTAGCACAAACAAGGAGTCAATGAGGGACAAAGGAAGGTACGAGCACCCACCTAGTACCTGAACCTGCACAAAGGTTTACATCGGACACATTCATCCTACTGAAGTTTAGTAAAAACATATTAAAAAATGGCTTTCATCCATCAAGTTATTTCTTTTCCTTATCATTTCTATATGACTGGATATAGCATAGGGTGGGATTTTTTCATATATATTCTGTTGTTTGTTTACAACCTGCTTAATCTAGGAATTTTGGAATACAGGAATCCTCAGTATAAACATTTTTCTCTGTTGATTTCAAGAGGTCTACTGACATCAGTACAGACT
This sequence comes from Phaethon lepturus, assembly GCF_000687285.1. NCBI lineage: Eukaryota > Metazoa > Chordata > Aves > Phaethontiformes > Phaethontidae > Phaethon > Phaethon lepturus. The sequence goes on along the minus strand of NW_010536593.1, from coordinate 1,516 downwards.
TTTTCATTCATTCTGAAGTCATAGAAAAATATGCAACTGAAATTCATAACTAGTCAGAGAAACAGCACACTAAGTAATCTATCAGGGGCTTAAGCAACACATAGATCAGGTGGCAGTCCTCTGCATACAGGTAAAAGTTATTTAAGAGAGGAAAAACATACTTTTACACCCAATTTCTGCATGTTAACTAAAAAGAAACCTATACATCTGTTGTTTTTAGTTTTCTTCAATTGCACATAGGTTATTACCAACACTGACAACCTAATGTACATTGTAACTGTTAGTTATGTGAAGATCCTTATGAAAATACTGTGTCTATGCTTATCATCCCAATCCCTCCAATTCTTATTGTCGATGGAGCCTTGGATGGGCAAATGCAGGTAAACACCTTCTACTTGCATGAGATTTGAACTGCAGTAGAGTATATCTACTTCTCACTACCCAGCACAAGACACATCAATTAATCCTTTTAAAAAATTTGTCTCTGTACTTCTGTCTTACACTTTAAGTAATGACCAAAAGCAACCACCTATGCACTTGCTATCTCCAGCTGTATAAAAATGCCTGAGAAATAGTGAAACATGCATTAGCTGCAAAGAAGTACATGAAATGTAATATTTAATTCCACAGTTAATTTCCATTATTAATTTTAATAACATTAGGAATAAAATAGGATTGATTTTAAACAAGTATTTTAATTCATGAAGTATATATATTGTAGGTTAAATCTGAAATAAGTGACCCAGTATCAACCACTTTAAATAAAGAGCCATATCTTTGGCTAGTAGGATAGTTATTTCCCCTGATTCACAGCTGTTACTCTGGCTAATTCTTGACCCAAGTTTTTTAACAATAAAATTAGAGACTATTTCTGCAGTCCTAAAGGCCTACGTAAGGACCCATCTTGAGTATTAATGTCCCTTCTTGACCATAAATTATTCATCCATACACGTATGTATGCAATTAATATCTTTCCTCTTATCCAAAGTTACGAAAACTGCAAAAGAAAGGTCTCCTGCTATGTTGGTTGCAGAGAGCTTAAATTTTTAAGTTTGCATTTTCTTTGGTGAAACACTTCTATACTGAAGTGCCATCAAACTCATTTGCATTTGTATTCCTCCTCCCAAAGCTAATTACAAATATTTTTATTGTCTAACTTTTTCTTACTAATAACATCTACAAAATTGAATATGTTACACTATCCCCAAATGAATAAAGGAAGTCTGCAATTTCCAATTTACATACGACACTCTAATACCTTTTCTGAGCTAAGCTCCTTTGTATATTATAAACCATAATTTGAAATAAAAGACTGGCATTTTTAATGCATTGAACTGTAGGCAAAAAGAAGATAAACAAGCAAAACTCCTATGTCTTTGCTTCACACCAGTGTTTTATCGATTCCTTACCGCCTCCCTCTTAGCTTTGTCATTAAGATTTGCAGGGATAGACGAGGACGTGCTAACTGGAAGCAAAGTGCAATTTTGTATTTTACACCGCTGGGCTCCGCATCTCC
>NW_010536592.1:0-12428 GCF_000687285.1 Phaethon lepturus | reverse complement strand
CTCTGCCGGGTCCCGCTGCCGCCGCTGGGTTTTCCTCTCCCACCACGTGGGCGCTCCCCGCGGCTCACGCCCCGGCACTCCGCGCCGAAATCCGCCGGCGCGGAAACTTCAAGGCGGGTCGCCGTCGTCTCCGCGTCTTCCTCTCTGCCCTGCCTCTGCCGCGGCGTCGAGGGATCGTCCCGAGTGGCGAGGGACGAGAGCGAATCCTGGAGCTTCAAAGCGTAAAGCCAGAACTAGTGAGGAATTTCCAGTTTTAGTAAATCGCCCGCCTGTAATTAGGAAATTCGTGTTTGTAAAGCACTTCGTAGATGAAATATGCAAAGGACGGGAATGTCTAAGTGTTATTAAAATACTAGCTGAGCCAGATTTTAATGGGAGCTTGCTGTGTACTTTGATGGGAACAGGATCGGTCTCCGAGTGCGGATTAAAATGAGAAGATGTAAAAAATGGTGATAAATCGCAGGGTTGTGGTGCTGATTTTCATGGTGCAATTGCATCACAGGGTTCACGGACCTATGCTTCTCTGCGCGGTTAATAAGTAGTATAATGGATAAGGGGGATAAGCTCTCTAAAACCTGAAGGCTGATCTGTACCTTCTGAGGGATTTTTAGGGCAAATAAAATTGGTGTGCTGTCTGGAGATGATTTTTGCTTGAATAAAGTTTGTGTTCCAGTCAGTGGAATAGAACAGTGTTATGGTATCGTAGGCTAACTGCTGTAATTCTGCTGTTTGAAACGGTGAAGTTGGGGCATGCAAAACAGCAAGTTAACAGTTGTGACGGCCTGACGTCCTCTTTTCCCCTGAAGTACACAGGCTCGGTGTGGGCAGCTGCTGCACTAGCTTCTCCCCTCTTTACGTGGAGGGACAAGTCCTGGGGAAGAAGGGCTGTCTTCTGCTCTGGCTGTGTCACGCAGCTGATTACGATGGTGGTTTCTGCCGTGCAGCCTCCAGTCCCGTGAGGAAGTGGGCTGAGAGACCACCGAATGCCAGCATTCCTGGAGCTGAAGATCGCACGGATCATGTGCCTGCTGCTAACCTCTCTTTCCTGTATTATTGCAGGTTAAACAATTCCAAACCGAGGTGGCCACTGCATGTTGCAATAAGGGCACGCAAGATAGGGGTGTTGGCAACAGGCTGAATTTTGCTTCCTGGCCCCAACTGCCTTACATTAAAGTTGCATATACCTGTCCAATAGTGAAGTCTGTCACTGCTAAAGTCATTTTGCTCTCGTGATGCGTTAGAAATGCTATATCGCTATGCTTGCTTTGTATAGAAGGAAGTTTTTGCTGATGGAAGGTTATTTCTGAGGTGTGCAGTCTCTCTGTTCAGCATGTCAATTATGCTTAAAAGCATCTTTTGCTCCAGGGCAGAGGAAGGTGGACCCAGCGATGGTAGTCCTGTGAGAGAACAAAATGGCTGTGACAAAAGGGGTCGTAAGGACTCTGGGACAAACCTGACAGCTCACGCTGCCCCGGAATGATAGGGTGTTCTACAGGAACGGCATGTACGATTCAGCTTTGCCTCTGAAAGGCTCAAGATAAAAAAACTGCAGGAGAGTAGGAAAAGAGAAGCTCTGTTGCTCTCATCAGGCTGGCAGAAACTTGGAAATTCCTTGTTGTCTTCTGCAGAATCAGGTGCAGCAAAAGGGTTAATGAGGCAGTGAGAAATTTCTGACTCCTTTACTGGTGGTTCCTTGCCTTTCCCATTTAGTTTTGATCTCATTTTACATGTATTTCCTATGGGAATGTCTGTACCTACTTTGTTCTGGCAAAGAATAATACAGGAAGAGTAGGGTGTGATGTGAAGAGACTTCTTCTGCTCCCCACAGGTCAAGCTGCTCCAACTTGTCTGACTGCCTGTATCTATCCAGCATCCAAGGCTGGCTTTGTGCGATGAAATTGGAAGGTGATCGTTCCATCTTTCCTTGACCACATCTCTGTGTATGAAAAACTGACTCTGCCTCCCTAGTGGAGCCCCCAAGGCAGCATTGCCAGAGAGAGAACGAAGATGTTGGCAGTTTGGTTGGAGGCAGCAAGATTAAGATTAAGGAGACAAACAGTTGCCTTTGGTAGGATAACTCTATCAGATGAGTATGTATGTAATCCGTGGTTAAAAAGATGGCATTAGAAATTTACATCATTAGATCTCAAGTTTAGCCCTCAGGAATTTTGTTTCAGGCTGTCTGCAGACTCAGGAAACTGCCATCAAAGCTTCAAAAGTTTGAGCTTAAGCACATAAGCACCTATCTGAAGCAAAGTTTGGGCCCTGCCGTGCTGAATCCCAAAACGCAGCTGAATGCATGCAACCCTTTGCCTTTCCTCCAAGGATCTTAAAGCATGCTGCAGAGGAAGGTAGTGGTGTTATCTCATTTTTACAGATAAGAATGCTATGGCATAAAGGAGTCAAGTGCCTTGCCTAAGGTTATGCAGCAAGGCAGTAGCAGTGTCACAAAGCAAATCAGGTTCCTTCACTCTGGTGCCATTAGTCACTGAACTTGACTGCCTAGTGCTCTCCCTCCTCCCTCTCCTTCTTTTAATTATTCCTTGAGAAAGGGAGATGAGGAAGTATGCATTAGTTCAACTATAGGTGGTGATGAAATGAAAGTGCAAAATCAGCAGACGATATATTCTAGATCTCCAGTGAGGCAATAGGAGGCAGTGGCATTATGGCCTACTTCAGACTTCTCCTGCCTGGTGAAGGCAAATCTCCTCCTCCAGTTGACTGTGCCTGTAGACCTGCAAGCCTCAACAGTGATGTGCAGAGAGGCTGTGTCATTAAAATATCAAATTGGAGTCAAGGACAGTTGTTCCTCTCTTCACTCTCTTCCCCACAGAGCAATCTGAGGTCTTCTATAATTTCTGAAACAAGCATATTGCACGATTTAAAGCTTAACATATAATAAACATGATCTTCTGTAATCTAGAGGCTGTTTCTGTACTGCGGTGTCAATGCATAGCTGTCAGCAGGCTCCACTTCGGAAGCGCAATCTTCCTTGACAGAATGCTATTCAGAACATTGCTGTGTGGCATGTATTTCTTTGATTTACTAATTGCAAAAATTCGAAGTTGATGATACCCTTAACAGCTGCCTAATCTCCAAAAGGAGATTTGTGAGCTTAACATTTCAGGCTGTATTGAAAAGTCCAAGCCCAGGTACAGATGAGTTTATTTTTACCTGGTGCAGAAGAATTACAAGGCTGAGCAATGAGAAGTCAACTGTATTCTGCAATTTCACATTACTTTCTTTTCCTTCCTTTTTTGTTGAGGTGTGCAAGCAAATTACCTAGTCTTTCGTGATAAGAACAGCATTTCCCGTTACAGGGTTGGATGGCAAGCTGTCTGTTTCTATTTTTTTTCTTTTTTTTTTTAGCTGAGCTACCAAAATGAAATTGCAGCCCTGATATTTTTAATAAATAAAATGATGCTAGACTTTATCTTGAATACTTTGAATCTAAAACAAATAAAAATCTATTTCCTGCTTCCATAACTCATATAGCAGGAAAGTGGAGGAAGTCTTAGAAAACTGTATTTGAGACAGAATTAATTTCTTTCAAAAGCATATAAATATGAAAAAGTATAAGGATTTGAATTCAGGGTATTTTTCTTTTTTTCCACAGTGAAGTTGCTTTTACTTTTTTAGATCACACTCAGGACAATTTACTTATTTTTCCTGAGGTTACAGTTCAAAAGAATACAGTCGTGAGATGAGTAAAGGCAGGCTGCAACTCGTAATCTATTGAGCCATCACTGTCTGGAGAAGTTGTTCTTTGTTGTGATGCTGAACTGCAATGCTGCTTTCCAGGCTCCTCTTCCTATGTTCCTGTTAATCTTATTTTGTGAGGTTTAGCTGTTGGTCCCTTATACTTGTTGCTTTCTAATATTTTGCCTCAACAAACAGTGATGAAGTCCTAGGACATAATTTGACCATTAATGTTGCAGACTTCTGCAATGCTTGCGTACCTTTATGGATACATGAATAGTGGAAGGGGTTATTGTGCTTACAGGTTATTCTCTCGTGGATGCTTTTTTCTTTTGTACCTATTTTTTCCTGGAAGTATAAAGCTGAGTAACCAAATCATGTTGTGAATAACCAAATCATCCCTAGTTAGCACTGAATGAAGCACTTGAAAAACCACCTGTTAGCAGTATTCAGACTTTAGTCAAAACAGTTTGTAGACTTAGACTTTCATTTGAAAGAAGGTTGTTCAGTTTGTATCTGAACAGCTTCAGACATGAGAGAAAGCTTCTTACTTTTAGATTTTTCTGTTGAAGCCACTGAACAAACTGGCACTCTTCATAAAGATGCCTTGTAAGAAGAGTAATGAACTCTTGATCCACTTCTGTAAGCTATAGGCTCTGTGAACTCTTGATCTGCTTCTGTCCGTTTCTTGAATGTGATGTGTACTGTCTTGCTTCCGAATGCCTCCTATGCAACCAGTACAGTTGACATATGCAATCTGGAGTAATTCTTTGCTTTGCATCACTGGTGATACTTACATGCTTGTGTGATCGACTTGGGAAGACTGTGGTGTGGTCTGTTTGAATAATTGCTGCTAGTGCTGGGTTATACTGTTTTGACTACTTTATCCAACTTCTTTTTTGAGTGTGCACACCCAAACTACAAATGGGTATGTCAGGAGGAAACTCTCTTCCAGTGAAATCAGTGGGGGCTGCATGGGTAAATCCCTCTGCAGTGCTTTGAAAATGCAGGTATGTCTATAGACTACTATTAAAGAAAATTATAATGATGTATATTTATATTACAATGCAGCCTGGAAGTCTTGATGTGCTAGATGTGATGTAAATGCATGGGAAGAGACTATCCCTGCCTTGAAGGCTTAACCAATGTCACGCAGCAGGTTAGGGGCACAGCAAAGATCAGTACTAAGAATACTGATTTCCAACTTCTCATCTTTGAACCGAGTCTCTAACAACTTGTTTTTGTTTGTTTGTTATGTGCCTACTTACACATTATGTTTCAGGTTTTCTTTTCTTACTGAATGATATTTAGCATAAATGAAGAACAAAAATAATTGAACAGAGCAGAAAACAACTTTTTTCCTTATAATGTACATAGTAGATAAACAAAGCTTTGATTCTAAGTAAATCAGTGGAGATGCACTAGTATGCTTTGGGGGAAAATAGAAGAAAGATCAGACTCAAGTGAAGGCTATAACCTTCTTTCTCCAAAAAATGTTAAATATGTTTGAAAATGGTTTAGTACTACTCTAATAGCTTAGTCTTAGCTTGAAAACTTAGTCTTCATTGATCAAAAAAGGAATCAAGAACTAGGTATAGTGACATTCCTTTCCTCAGCAGACATCCTTACTGCAAATACGACAATTTTAATTATTTGGCATTTGTAGCTTCTTTGCTTTTACATTAAACGATTCTCTTATCCCTTAAGAAAATGCCTGAGGCTCTCACGGTGATTGTTTCTTCAGTTTTGACCATTAAGCTCAAAACAGATATACTAGGTAATTCATTATCTTATTGAAATTTATCTGGAAGGCTTTTAAATACTTTAAGGCCAAAATAGTCCTGCTGATTTTTTTCCCTACCAACTTCTGAATATCCATTAGAATATACCTTCTCTTCTTTCTGAGTAAGTACATACTGTGGCCTCAGTAACACAGCAGATACACAGTTTCCCATATAGGCACTCAGATGACCTCTTTTGCAGGTCGGTTTTATATGTATGGAAGGGACTTGAGCTTTCTGGCCTTTAATGGGTGTGATGATTAATGAAAAGTTCTCCTGTTTTTTTTCCTGTACAGGCCAGACAGAGGAGCTGCTCTCTGTCTGCTAGGATCAGTGACAAAACTCTTGACAGGTTTTGCTGGGAGCTGGCCTTCGAGTGCTGATAGTTGGAAACATTAGGCATGAAGTAAACATCTGTTTTCATGCTGGCAATGTGAGTAATATGGTTCCTCAGCATAACTGCCATGAAGAAAGAGGCCCCAGATCAACCTTGGCATTGTGTTTTGGCAAGCATGTCTGACTCGCATGTGCTCATAGGTATACTGTATGCACTACATTTCTGTAAGGCAGTTCTTGCAGGTACAAAGAGAGGGTTTGCATTTAATTATACATTATTTGAGCTGGAGAACAGTTATTGATCTACATTCATGTCTGTGACTATGAAGTGTGTATTCTCATTCTACCACCCTACAAACACATTCAGTCAGAAATTTGTAAGAATGAAAAGTTTTGCGTGCAAATGTAGGCGTTGTCTATATATTGTGTATCGATCTCTTTTGCATTTAGATTTAGTGACATTCTTTCCTCCAGTGAAATACATTTCAGGGAGCTTTCTAAAAGTGGCAGAAACCACCCTGAAGTGAGAGATGATAAAATCAGGATCTATGCAGTAAGATGTTTTGGCAGATTAGAACGAGGACAGAGGAATTCTCAGTGTTGGAATGAGCAGAACTTCCAGTGTTTCCAGTATTACCATGAAATTGTTTGATTTTGAAGTCTGTCCTGTAAATGTACTTAACAGGCAATCTGTTTTACCTGTTCTGTTTGTAGGATCAATAGTTGATTTCAGGTTTTATACCACGGACTTATATTCAGATAAGAGTTCAGATGTGTACCTATGAATCCATATGTAAGACATGAAATTTACTTTTCAGGTATAATGAAATCCTTACTGAATTAAGACTGTGAGATTATTACATTCTCCAGCCTCATTCTGTCCGGTTGTGATCTTTCTCTTTGCAGAAAATGCTCCCAAAGTCTTACTTCTGGATTTTGTATTATTACCTCAAGACATTTATATTTTTGACCCATTTGTAAACATTTTTCTTTTGTATTCTTGGTAGATCATCGTAATACTAGCCTAACTCGAACCAAGCCTTTCTGAGTAGTTCAAGTGAGTAAATAAAATTCATAGATGAATAAATAAGGTTGCTTTGCAAATTATTTCAACGAAAAATAATGCAAAAGGATTTAAAGAGAATATGAAGTGGATATAGACTGTGTGTATTCATGTGGCCCCCAACCCCATTCTGACATTAACAGTGGCAGCTGGATTAGGTCCAGAGGCCAGAAGTCTCTTTAGAAAGCAAGATGATTTCAATGATGCTGTTCTTTCCCTTGAGCAGATATGTCCTGGATGGGTTCCATGGACAGAAAATAAAATGAGATGCAACTTAAGCTGGTGGAAAAATTTGAGTGGTAATATGCAATGTGAGAAAGGAACCTGGGTTAAAGTGATGTGGAGAAAGCCCTGGAGTCGGGTGCATGCAGCACGGAAATAGGATGTGTTGTTATTTGAAACATGGCTTTCCTGAGAGTCCCAGGAAGATGGTGTGATCTAAGGAAATGCTCAATTTCCCTCAGGATGGCCCAGTACAGGCCTGAAAAATAACATTGTAGGAGACACCGGAATTGTCTAGCACTTGTTACATTGCTATGAAAAAAATGTTTTTCTTTATCCTTTTCCTCAGCTTAACAAGATAGCATGATCCCTAGCTAAGCCATAGGTATTAAATTGTAATGAAAGCAGTGGAGAGATGACAGCAAATGCAATGCAAGGAAAATAAAAGAAAAATTCAGGGCATGTCAAGAAAATCAGTCAGATCTGGCAGTTTCTAGAGTTTTGTTTTAAAGGAAGTGGCACCAACGCTGATAAAAACAAGAATTGACACAGAACTGTAAAAGAGAGTGAATGATCCTGGCAGAAATGGGGACTGTATCTAGAGACTGAGCCTGTGTATTGGCAACCAAGTTTTTAGAAGGCCTAAATCCATGCAAAACCATGCAGGTATTAACGTGCAACAAGTGAAAAGACTGATTTTTAATGTGCCAGCCCTTCTGTATAATGCTGTGCTTTTCACACAAGAGATTTTTCAGGTTAGCTTACGAACTGACAACTGTATTAAAAGTGACATTGTATCTGCCTCATTTCCTTGTCACTCGGGAAAGAATGATACCCCATCCATCACCAGTTCCTTGTGCTGCAGTGGGGCACTGCATTGTAATTCTCTTGTTATTGTAAAAAGCCTCCAGTCTTACCCTTTATAAACAATTCTCAGGGAGTCTCATGGGGCTTCTGAGGTGGGTGTAGGTTCTGTTGGCAGCTGATTACTCTGGATGCCTTGCATGCATTTCTACTGAGTGCTTGTAAAGGCAGTTGTCAAAAGCTGACTATTCAGTGGGAAAAATAACACCAGCAGGCCACATTTACAGTGTTTCCTGTTGACTGGCCATTAATGACTGAAGAGTCATAATTTTTTAATTATTTAATATTTACCAACTGAAAAGGCTGCTGTTGTAATGGAGCATATATATTATACATCTTGTGAGGGCTTGAGACCTATGTATCACTAATTAGTACATAAAATAATAAATAAAGTTAATTTGGGTGTTTTTCATATGCAGAAAACAAATGACTTGTTACTTCTACTAGGAATATTCATCATAAATTAGATTTTTAGTAGCTTAAAGTAAATTAACTTCTTAAAGCTACATTGACTTACATCAGCCTAAGATTTAGTCCAGACACCTTTTTGAAGCTGTATTACCTACAGTTTCTTGTTGTTGTAATTCATGGCAACCTTTGAATCCTATGTACTTTTGTTTTAGCAAGGAAACTTCACTTGATTTTGTTTATCATGATAAAATGCACTTTTAGCTCTCAAACTTTGTCAGCTACTTGTTTTTAAGTAGAAGGCACTGTATAAACTGATACTATTTGAACTGAAAAAAATCTTAACTACAGATTTTAAATCCTACATTGTTATGACAAGTCCTCTATTCTTTTCAGTCTTTTATTCCTCCATTTCATGTCTATCCTGCTTGTACCAGCATCAGTCATTAGTTTTGGCAGTGTTTCTTAACACAGATACAAGGAAGGAAAGAAAACCTTTGAGCATGAAAAAAAGTTAAGTGACTTTTCTCCGTCTTAGAGTTTTAGCACTTTTGGCAGCTTGAGGTCTGTTTTTTGTAAGGATCTTGTCAATATTCAGTGTACTACTCATAGACACAGCCTTAGACATGTCAATTTGCTTACTGCTTATAGCTCTGTGCTTTGGGTATCCAATCTCCTGACATACTTCTTGGTCACTGCTATGCGTGATCTAGCTCCACTGAACCACTCCTACTCTGGACTATGAAAGGTGCTATATAAAAATAACAAAGCAAACCAAGAAAAAAAAAAAAAGGAAAACTGAACCCATCACTGTGGGTTTGTATTTGTTATTAAAAGAAAAAAAAGGAGAAAAAAGGACAGGAAGGGAAGCCTCACATATTTGGCAGAAACCCTAACATTAGTAGCATAGAAGCAGTGTCAGGAGTGAAAAATAGACCTTATTGAAAATCCAGGAGAATTATCTTCTGAATGAGTGATGCCTTGATCCAGAGAGATCTTGGGTTGCTGCCACAGGCTTCAAGGGAAGCTGGAGATGCTCAGAGCTATATGGCACAATCCTCCAATCTTCATAGCCTAGGAGAAGTTCAGGTCTCATCTTTCCCTTACTCATACTGCAGCCCAAGTTGAAGCCTTTTGGCTAGAAGTTGAAAGGAAGCTGAAATCCTATATCAGAGTGTTTAACAGTGAGGTGTTCTTAAAATATACCAGACTAAATCCTGAGAAGTGGAGCCTACCTGCAGCTCGGTGCCCTGGTATAACACAATGATCGGTGTGATAGAAATGTCTAGATATCCACAAAGCCCTCACTGTTATTTAATGAGAGTGGATTTGTAAGAAAACTTTTAATCCAAGGATTTAAATGAAACCTGAGTGCAGAATTTGTGGAGTAATTTCCCCAAACTTGTTGTTATATATTGTTTTCTTTATTCTTAGGGCTAATTGTGGTTTCCAAATGGTGGGTTGGAGGCCTTCAGGTAAATGGAGCTCTAGAAAGGTCACAGCCAGAGCCAGGGTCCTGGCAAGGCTGCTTACTGTATAGGCACATAGTTAGAAATGTATACCCTTTAGGAGTGGGACTAGCTAGTATGCCGGGGGAAGGGAGCAGCTTCTCTTTTACAGCAAGAGAACAAGGATACAGAAGTAGACTGGACAAAGGTACAAAATGTGCTGCCTCTGGACTTCTAAGTCTCACTTGTGCTTTTGAAAGCCAACTTTTCAGTGGTGGACTTGCCTGAGATGGGGAGTGTTGAGCTGGCAGCCCCAGCCCAGCGCATAGAGGGTCAGCTTTGTGCCCTGAAGCCAGAGGTGCCATCACCTTCCCTTCCGATGCCCTCGCCACACCACTACTGGCCGTGACCAGCTGGTGAGGGCCAACTAATGACGAGGCAGTGACTCCTGCATCTATTCCTTTGGGGCCTATTGCCCTTTAGGGGCCTATTTCCATGAGGCTGTAGCATCTCCCATAGCTGATGTGCTGCAGTTGTCCAGCCCGCAGCCAGGTGTGGCTGGCTGTGTTTGACACCTGAGTTAGTTTGATGAGTGGAGGGCGGTGTGAGCAGGGTGCAAGATGAGTATGGATGTGTAATGGAATTGACTTGAATTCTCTCTAGCATTATTTGGCTTCTGCATGTCTTTCCAATCAGTACAGTAGAAAATTCTTTTGAAGGGAGATAATTTTACAAAGTGCTGAGTTCAGTGTTCCTGCAGGAGACTTGCATGCTTTTAATCTCTCTCCTGTGTTTCTATATTAAAAAAAAATGTTTTCAAAGTGATTTGAGCAAGTTACTTGTGTGAATGAAACCTGTTAACAAATAATGGAATATATGCATGTAACAGTTATTTCGCTTTCAAAGTTTGCCCTTAGGAACAGAAAAGATTTCTCATTGCTAGAAATACTTTTTTTCTTCAGAAAAAAAAAAAGAAAGAAAAATAAAAGAAAGGCACTTGTATGTGATTTTTCATTCCTGTCTCTCTTCTGCTGGCTTTAATCATGCAAACCTCCCACCAAGGTCAAGGGGAGTTCTGGCTGATTTTCAGACTACAGGAACTGGAAAGTTGATGCAGATTTAGTGACTGTCTCCATAGGACTGAGGGACACAGTGGAGGCAAGAAGCAAATCTCAAACCCAGGAGCCTCCTCAATCATTTCCTCTCCCCTGTTTCTGTGATTTTGGTATAATCATAAGAGAAAAGTGAAGGGTCCACAAAGAAAAAGAAAAAAACCTGGGAAAGGGATATTGCTAATAACATTCTTCCTGGGAAATGCAGGCTGTGACCTTTTGCTGAGTGGGGTATATGCACTGTTGTTTAACTACTTTTGCATGATTTATTTGAGATTTGCAGTTGGATTTGCCCAAATAGATCTCTAGCCATAAAATATGTCAATGTAACTTACCAGTCTTCCCTCCTGGAAAGAAAAGCCCACTGCTGATTTTTTTATTTCACATTCTACCAGTACCTTTGCCTACTGCCCTCTCTTGTGTAGAAGTGACTTTTCTGAGAGTCTTTTCTGTCATTAGAGCTCCTTTTAATTTGAACAGCTGCTCACACTGGTTGGGCTAAGATTTTAGGCCCACAGTGAACCTCTTTCCTAAAAGGTATTGGGGGGAAGCATTTTCCCCTTCCTTCCTTCCACTCTGACCTGGCACCGTTGTCCCACCTTATTCTGCTCTGCATTGTTCAGCTCCTTCTGCAATATATAAGGTGCCTGCTGTTGTTTTATTGATGGTTTTTTTTCCTCATTGGCTTATGATGGGTTAAAAATAGGCAGGGATCTGTTCCATTTCAGGTGTCAAAACGAGTTCACGCAGTGTCAGAGAGAACAATATCACTCCATGACTTCTAGATGATACCCACCTCTTGCTGAGCCTGCTCTGAAGCCCAGTTCAGTTACTGGGAGTCTGGTAGTGGTTGGGTCTGATCCATAGTCCTCCTGCCACTATGGAATTAACACGCCAATTCTGAGGTCTGTGTTTCAAAGTATATTAAAATACTTTGAATTGTATATCACAGACTATACTGGAATGGCTCCAAACATACCTTACTCCCACTAATTTTCTAGTTGTCTTCCAGCCGGGCCTCGGGCGAGCTCCTAAGCACTACGCCATTGTGGGTGCCATCAGCGTGACTCCTCCGCACGGCAGCAGGCACCAGCTCTGGTTGCTGTTTCCCCCAGCCGCTTGTACCACCAGCCAACAGGTACGTCTGAGCTTCTGCTCAGAGGGAATTTTGCTAACATGGTGAAATATATTCCTTGCAGAGGTGTGTGGCAACCGCCTTCTCGGGAGGTGCGGTACGTGGTGCCCCACAAAGCTTTAACTCAGTCACTCTCGATACGACTGATGTCCTCAGCAGGGCCCGCTGTAGGTCGCTGGATGCGCACAGTACCGCGTCTCTACCGCCCGATTCCTGCCGGGGTTTTGTGTCTCCGGCCTGCAGCGGCCTCCCCAGCCTCCGCACCGCCGCTGACTGACGCTGTCAGCCCTCGCGGCTGGAGCAGGGCGCGAAAGCTGTAACGCCCTGGCCGCGCTGCTGTGCGCAGGCTGCAGGAGTCAC
>NW_010536591.1:12447-14809 GCF_000687285.1 Phaethon lepturus | reverse complement strand
AGTGGACAGCCCAGAGCCCGTTGAGCTCTCCTGCATGGCAGCGGGCTGCACACCAGGATCTCCCCTTGAGTAGGGACAACATTCAGGGTTACTCGTTGAGGTTGAGAGAATCCTAATCACATCAGGTGCTCACTAAGTGAATTGGGGAAAAATGCGCTGAAACTTTGAAATCTTAGCTAAGTGATATAGAGGATAGATTGTGCGTATATAATCCTTTAGACGTAAACCAGTGACCAAGTTCTGGGACTAAGTCTGGATCGAGCTGCACGTAGACTCCTCTCTGAGAAGGAGTTTAGAATGCAAGGGGGTCCTCTCTGAACCTCACGACTCAAAGGGAGGTTCTCCCTGGCAGTTTTGTCCGACCCTGTCCTCTATGCAGTAAACAATCAAGTGTACCTTGCCATTGAACCTTGTTAAACCACTGTCACATTTACCATTGAATTTTCTGAACTCACTACTTTGTATCAATAAAATATATTGCTGCTTCTTTCTTGCAACTGAAGTGCATCGCTCTTGCCACAACAAATGTGCGGGTTTGCAGATGCAAACCCGGGTTGTCACTTTGCAAGCCTTAAGCCAGTGTGAGCTCTGCATTTCAAGAGTGTGGTCATGTGTGAAAGAATGACACTGCATAATGTTTCATAAGCAGGGAAATTAGTAGCCTATCTTGGCTGCTTTAATTAGGGACTAAGAACTGGAAAAATGCTGCGGTACCAAGCAGAGCCCTCCAGTGGCGATGGAGGACATGAGAGACAACTGTCCTTTAAATACACAAAGGGTGGCTGTGGCAGTCCATCCATGCTGCTTGGACCCTGACCGAGGCCAAAACTCTTGAAGCTCTAGTTAATTCCATAAGACAAGTAAAGCTGACTGTCCCTCCTGGCTGCATATAGGCTTAGATGGCCTTGCTGGAAGGGAGCTCCTTGCTCCCTGGGTAGCACGGAGGATCTTGCTGCTCGTGTCTCCCCAGCATGGGGCACTTCCCACCTGTGCCCAGTAGGTGCCTGATACCAGGGCTAGACTGTCGGCACATGGGGATGTGAAATCCACTGTACTCAGACCCTCTTGGATGGACTTATTCCTTGCTGTTTTTTTAGGCTTAGTGTACAATTTGCTGGATGAGCCATGGAAAATAGAGCCGTGTGTGAGAAACTGCCTGCCTTTGCCAACGAAAGCTGTTCTTTGCTGTCTCTGTCCCCAGAGTGCTTAAGAAAGTAATCCAATAGCATAAAGTTGAAAAAATAGTGAGTGAGGCACACGGATAACGTTTTGCATGCTGTTGTTTCCTCTCTGTGATCCTAACTCATTTTTTTGTAACTGCTATTACAGAGGTGAGGGGATTATTGCCAGGAAGTATCAGTTAATCATCCCAGGCATGTTTGTTTTCAATGACAGGTGTATTTATGTCTGTTGAACGTTGTTTTGAAAACCAGTCTGATCCAGACTGCAACAAAGCAAAGCTGTAAAATCCAAAGATGGCAGCTATTTTTGCGCTGGCAGCACTTAGGGATCTGGCTCAATCCTTCAGTGCTCTCCTGCCTGCTCACCCTTCCTCCCATGTTACTGGTCTCTAGCAGGAAAAGCCAAACAGGAGGGCTACCTGGTCCTGAACCGTCACAGTCCTCAGGATGGCATGTTTCTGAAAGGTGAAACCTGCACAGGAATGCGCTAACAGAATGTTGGTGCTATATACTGTCTCTGGCCTTCCTTCCCTGATAGCTGCAGAGGGAGGTGGACACCCCAGCGAAACCTCCCCGTGCGGTGAGTCAGAGCTCGTCATGAACTTCATCCGAGGAAAGGCTCCCGACGCACCAAGTGCTGCGCAAGCACATGAGAAGCAGACTCTGGCTTTGTGGCTAGACACAGCTACGGCCAACCTGATCTCGTGCTGGCAGCCGTCCTGCATCTGGAGACCTCCAGAGGTCCTTCCAGCCAACACTTGCAGGATGCCAACTCTGGCAGAGCACTACATAAAGGAAGGAAAGGTTTCCATTTTATATTTTGGCTCCACTGGAAAATAGATGCAAAGGGAGATAAACAATTGCTGCATTTAGGCAGCACAGATGATCTGCAGTCAAACTGGGAGTTCAATCCAGTCCTTATCAGTCCCAGATCCGCTCTTTAAGTAAGAGCTGAGTAAGTGCCTTGGAATCAGAATTTTTAAGGGAAGAATTTTACCTTTTTTCCTGGCAGAAAATTTAATAAAATAATTTTCAAATCTCTCCCAATTCAAAAGCAGTCAGTTTTCTGCACTCCCCTCCTGCATCCCTCCCACTCTCTTGCTTCCCTGGGAGGGCAGCTTGAGCACCAAGCCAGGAGTGAGCCGTGCCTTACGCTGACCAGGTCACCTGTCTGCAGTGGC
>NW_010536591.1:0-12416 GCF_000687285.1 Phaethon lepturus | reverse complement strand
GGCTGGGGAGCAAGGATCCGGGTGCCAGCTGGGGTGGAGAACTGCAGCCCGCAGCTTGGGGTAGCTGCACTCCTCTCCCTGCCAGACAGCCGTCTGGCTTCATGTGCCACTGTCCGCTGCCTCACAAGCTGCAAGGCTTAATTTCTTGTGCTCCAGAGCTGTGCTATGGCACCAGGAGGCCACATAAGCTTACGGTGACAACGATGTCCTTTCTCTGCTCTCCAAATTACAGTCTAGTGACCTGCAGCAGAGTTTTGCTTTTCTCAGCTTTCAGACCACAGGGCCGGAAACGAGTCCTTCCGTTGAAGTGCATTCACTGTAGTCTCAAAATAAGATGCACCCCTCTGAGGCCAGCATCCTGAGAAAGGCTGTGAGGGGAAACAGCCTGTATCACTTCCGTATCTCTGTTCTCAAGAATACTTTTTATAGGTCCGCCTCCCAAAAAAACCCCACCCCAAGACCTGCGTCTTGCAGGGAGAGATGTGTGACTTGAAATCAGCGTGCGGTTCTAGAGAGTCCTTAAACCTCTGCAAAACCAAGCTTTGTTTCTCGTTGCTGGTAGGGCAAACCACACGCCAGGCCGTGCAAGGAGATGCAGGTCAAGGGACGTTATTATCCCCTCTGATGGGTGTCCATCGGGGTGGGATGCAGAGAGGCTGGAGGGGGGCCAGCCAACAGGGCGGAAAGTGGCATGGGGCATTGTGTCTCGCAGGCAGAGCTGGCAGGAGCTGGCCTTGGCTCGCCTGGCCAAGGGGAGGCAGGAGGGGGCGTTACCACCAGCCTAAAACTGCTGGAAGGGCAATTGCAAATGGCTGAAAGCTCTTTGGTAGCCTCAGCTGATGCAATGAGGGGCAACAGCCACATGGCTCTGGGCGGGTTTAGTTGGCACAACGCCTTCACCAGCAGTCCTGGGACAAGGCACCAGGCAGGTGGGGATGATCCCTGTCCTGGGGAGGGGGTTTTAGCTGTGGCCACACAAAGCTTGGGGACTGGGAGAGCCCTGCCATGGCGGGGCTTGGGCTGAGACCCCCCTAAGAGCCCTGCTGCTGCTGGGCCCTGGCAAACTGCGGGCCACGTTCTGGCTTTACCCGACCCTCGGCGGCACGGCAGGGAGGGTTGGTGATTTAGGCCGGTCTCTGAGAGATGTCCAATGAAATGTATCTTGGACTAATTAGGTTTTAAGGCTCAGGAACTCGGTTCCAGTTGCCTGGCCTCTGTTTTGACCCCTCTTTTCTTTGAAGTTCATAGAGAAGAGGGGAAAGGAAATGAGAGGAGAGGCCCTGCTTTTCCTGTAAAATGCCTCATTCCTTATAAAATCGTTTGGCAGAAAGCTCTTTCAGCTGGACAAGCTGAATACTTTAATACACGCCTGCAGTCATTTTCCTCCCTTGCCTCATTCCTCTGGCTGCTCGGTCACTGCTCTGCATCAGTAAAACCGTGGATGCACAGACAGAAATTCTCCTCAAAGAGGTGGCAGAGGAGGTCTCCGAAAGCATGTTAGGGGGCCCTGACTTGCAGCAGCTGTGTTATTTCATGGGCCGGCTGGAAGTGCACGGCACCGCGCGGTACTGCGGGGCCAGCTCCCGCTCAGCTCTGGGTTTTCAGACGGTGGAGGAGCCACACCAAACATCCTCCCTCCCGCGTTAACCTTGCACGAGGAGGAAAGCAGCCCAGGCATGGTGAGGGAGAGGCATGTAGTGTCTCACATCTGTCCTGGGCACTAGGGGTGTTTCAGAGCAGGGGAGCCGAACGCCCTGAAGGAAGGCAGCCGTATTCCCTACCTCCCACCATAATGCAAAATCAACAGGAGGTCTTGTTAGGAAGGCATCTCTGGAGGTCTGTAGTCCAGCTTCCCATTCCAAAGCTAGATTAGGTTTTGCTGGGCCTTGTCAAGTTGAGTTCTGCACACCTCCAAGGATGGAGATCTGGTCTCTGAGATGCACCTGCCTCACATGGAGAAATTTTCTCATGCCCAGCTGGAATGTCCCATCCTGCAGCATGTACCCATTGCCTCATGTCCTGCCCTTGTCTGCCTCTGAGAAGAGTCTGGCTCAATATTTTCCATAATCACAATTCAAGCAGTAGGTGACCCCTATAAGAACCACCGAGTCGTCTCTTCTCCAGGCCGGGGAAGCCCACTTTCCTCAGCATCTCTTCATACACCCTGTGCTGCAGCCTCATCACCACCTTGGTAGTGACTGCTGGACTCTCTCCACTTTGTCAGTGTCTTCCTTGTACTGGGTAGCCCCAAACTGGTTACAGTATGGAGATAAGTCTTCAGCAGCGCTAAGTGGAGAGGAAGGATCACCTCTTCTGTGCTGAACTTCGAGAGGTTGCTTCTGACCCATTCCTCCAGCCTGTTGAGGTCACACTGGGTGGCAAGCCTTTTTCCCAAAGCATAGTGACCGCTTCCATGGTTGACATTAGCTATGGACTTTTTCTCATCTTTTCTTGGGATGGGTTGAAACCCACCTTTCTACCAGAGGTGTGTGCAGTGGGTCAGCAAGGGTCCTAAGAGACACCCAGGTTTTCTTCCTCTCTTGGCCAGGCATCCAGGGCAAGCCATGGGAACCACTGTTTCCCTGGAAGGTGGCCTTGCTGCAAAAGGCAACTCACGTGGAATGTGGTCAGAGCTGGAGCCACTCTTACTTCTCCTTTTGAGAGGTGAAAGGATGGCCCAAGTGCGGTCAGAGATTTCCTGCACCTACATTCAGTGGCAGGCCACCTGCAGTCCTTGAGCTGGAGGTTTCACATCATCTTTTGGACCAAGCCTACCCCATGGCTGTGGGGATGAGGACCAAATCTGTCTGCAGCATGGCTTGAGTTCTGGTTTGGGTGAACAGCCAGTGATGGGAAGTCTCCGGCTTGTCTGGTGCTACTTGCACATGTCTGGGGGTCCAAAGAGGTCTGCAGCAGTGTGTGAAGGGCTCATTCTCAGACTGCCCATCAGTTTCATCTCAGCCCTCTGACTTCTGGCTTGGACATCTCAGAAGCACTGGCACCTTCCCCAGGCTGCGAGGAGTGGCTGACCTGAGGCTGGTTAGGGAAGGAGGATGCTGGAAGGAGGGGTCCAGGGAACGTAATGCTAGCACCAGGTTGTGCAGGGAAGTCTTCTGCCATTTGCAGTGAGGAGCAGCAGCTGAGGAGAATGGGGAGAGCCAGCACAACTTGCAGGTGGCCAGGCAGTTGCTAGAGTTCCCATGGAGGACAGCTTTTGCGTTCGAGCCCCATAGTGTTTCCACATGCAATTAGCACAGACATCTGCAGAAGCTACATGTGCAACTATGCATCAGTGTGTGGGGATGGGGGTGCATGAAACCAACAGAGCCGCAGGCACCCCTGCACAGGTTTCACAGAGGTGCTATGCTTATCTGCATGGCTTTCGAAGTCCCAAACGACTTGTGATATGAGGACAGCCAGGCATTTATTCGGGTGCATACAGAGCAGAAGAGGCCTCCTGAAAACAAAATACAGCATGGTGTACTTAGATTATATCATCTTGGAGGGGGAGACCATGTTACAGATTTATTTCTGAGGCTGGACCTTGCAGCCTGTTGGAGTGATTTTAATCTGTGACTCATGTCAAGATTGCTTCAAGGTTAGAAGTGAAATTAGAAATTAGGCTGAAAAGACTGTTATTCACAGGGGAAAATTGATTCAAGACATTTGCTTTTCATTTTTAAGGACTGTAGGCAGGGGAGAACTGTGAGAAGAATAATTTCTGTGTAACTGGAGACTAATCATGAATAATGACACTGCCTGGTGACATTAAATAGGATTGATTATATTTAACTTGCAGTCTGTGTTATATTTCCAAGTTGTAATCTTGGGCTGGGCTCTTGAATGGTTTTACGAATGAGGCGAGATGCGATAACATGAGTGGCAGGAGTAAGGAAGGGACCGGGCACGGTGTTTGTGGCTTGGCAGGTGGCAGCCTTTCTACAGGGCTAGCCCCAGTCCTGGCCCCCGCCTGGGGATCGCCAGCACCAGCAGGATGCTCGGTCTGCTCTCCCAGGAGCAGTGGTCCCACTGCTCTCTCACCAGTGTGAAACGCCTTTGCCCGTGACTCAGGCTTGGCTCTGGAGCCAAACAGTCTGGCAGCATGATGAGGCTTATCTGTGCCCAGGTTGCAGGCTCCAAGGGCTGGGGTTTGGTGCTACACACTGGCCACCATGCTTTCCTGTGTGGCATGGCAGGAAAACATCCAGGTGGCTGGGATTTAAGGCACCATCAGCATGAGCAAGAGGTCTTTCTTCAGGCCATTCCTCTCTGACACAGCAAACAAAAGCAGTTTTGGTGCCTCAGAATGTCCAAGCTGTCTGCCCTTTTTTTGGCTGTGTCTCTGCCTCTGGGTGTCTCTTGGGTGTGCAGTCCAGGGGACCAGGTGCTGTCCCTTTGAAAAAGCAGCGTCCTGCTGGAGAAGGGTGCTTTCTCCAAGGTTAAGTGGGTGCAGGACAACCACAACTCCTCTCACCCATCTGTACAAGAACCTGAGCGGGGGGAAAACTCACCGGCATTTTTCCCCAGTCAGCAAGGGAGGACTGGGCTGACGGAAGGGATCGCTGCCAGGACGGAGAGACACTCCAGCAGCCAATACTGCTGCCGGGCTGGGAGGGATGGCAGCATGGGACCTGATGTCCTCTCGCTGCTCTGTGTGTAGCCTGACTATAACAAACCTCAGAGTGGACAAGGCACACTTTGGAGACAAGCAGAATCCTCCAGTTAAAAGTATTTGGGTTCTTTGATTTTTTTTTTAATTAATATCTGAAATATCAGCATGCGGCAGGGTGGCTGGCTGAGATTCCCAAGTATCCTGTCCCTGTCACTGAGGAGCACACACCTCACAGGGGATGAAGTCAAAGTTTGAGAGTCTTGGAAATATCTGCTGGGACCCCCAGCTAAGTGGGGGGAAGCCCAGGTCCTGCTGGCAAAGGGACAAAAGCCAGCTAATTGACATTCAGAAAAAGCAAAGCTGTCTCTGAGTTGCCCTCCTTCTTTGCCTGCAGAATACCCTCTAAGCCAAGATGGGAATGCCACAGCTGCCAAGGTGGGTCAGCTTGCACTCTTGTCTCATAACAAAGACATATTTAGCAGGTATTTGCACCTAAGCAGGATTTTCTTTTATTTGTCACAGTGTGAGAAGCTGTAGGCACAGCTTAGTGATCCAATTTCAGTAGTGTACCACAGACCATGTTTTACGCTTCATTGAGTAACTTTAGCTGCTACTATTTATGACCAACTTGCCTCACCTGAATGGTTTCAGACTCCCAGCAGTGCTGGTGGTGGAGCCTCTGGGGGTTGTCCAGCTCATGATCTCCATTCAGACCAGAGCTGAGTGTACTGAAGCAGCTCAGCTCAGAGGTGGCAGGGGCTGGAGTTGGCCCTAGGGTACTGGAGGTGAACACCCAGGGCAGATCCCAGTGCACCTCGGGCAATGCGGTGTGCGTGCACGTTCCCATACTCTCACCTGCCCGTGCACAGACCAGCTGGGGGACTGGCCTGAGCCCAGGGTGACATGCAGGGTCACATGGGACCCAGCAGCACAGGAGCCAGCAGGGCCCTCTGAATGTCTCCGACGCCAGCACACAGCAGGTCTCTCCCAGCATGAGGTAAGGACTGCTGTGGCTTTGTGCAGCTGTGTCTAGGAACTTCCCCAAGGATGGAGAGCTCCCCTCTGGTGCCCTGTCCCCCTGTCCATCCAAGTGGTGGTGGCTCGGTGGCGGATTCCTGTGCTCCTAACAGTGCCAATAAACACACACAGTATCTGCCTTTGCCGAGAATATCTGTGGAGGCACACAATGCAGTGAGTGCTGGTTGTGGGTCTGATGTTCACACTACAAGGAAAGGAAACATACTGTCGATGTTCAAGATTTCCCAACTTGGCTGTAGAAGCCCTTGAAGCTGTCCTTGCTGTTAGCAGGGATTTGGAGCTAGGCACCTCTGGAGATCCTTCCTAACCTGAATATTCTTGTGATATAGCTGTCATTGCAGGTTTGCTTGGCTTTTGTTCTCATTCCTCATAGTGAGAATTTGTTGAGAACAAATTTGCCACAGCTCAAGCACTGTTGTGGTGAGAAGGCTGTACAGAGCCTTCTTCCTTTAATAGCCACCCCAAGGAGAACTTTCTCCTGGCTTATACCAAAAGGGCAGGTTGCCACCCAATGTCAGACTCTTGACCACCTTGGATTTTTTTGCCAGGTCACAGCACCATGCCAACACACAGAGACCGTGGACACAGCAAAGGATCCAAGGATGGTCCCAGAGACTCATGGCTGGCATTTAATTAAGAGTTTCATACCTCTATGGTGATATGTGTGTGAAAGGGAGCCTGTCCTCCCTCCCAGCCCCATGTGGCCATGGGGAGTCTGGAGAATCAGGCTTGGACCATTCCATCCTGACCTTCCTCTCATGAATAGCACCATGTCAGAGCACCCTACACTCCAAAAGTCTGCCCCAGGAATCAGGGAAGGCCTCTCCACGACTGAGATGCACGACTGTTTTCTGGAGGCAGTGCTGCACTCTCGTTCATGAGCCTGGACCAAGAAAAGTGTTAGAACAAACACCTACGATGACTATGCTTTCCTGCGACAGGAGTATGGCTTCTTTCAAGGCATGTTTCAGCTTCAAGCATCCAGTTTGCTGTACTTTCACTGGAGCCTTTATGAGTGCAACAAGAAGACCTGAATAAGGAACCATTCTTCATCTGGAGAAATTTTGTGGACATCTTTGTGAGGTAAAAATGAAAATGAAACAAATCAGAAAAACCCCATACCTAGGATACATCCAGCAATGACATTGCTTGGTTACAGTCTGGCTTCAGGGTGTATGACAGCAAATGTTGGAAAACTGATTATGATAACCATTTCACAAATAATTAATGCCATTTCTTTTCAATTGCTTACATAAATCGCCAACCACATCATGCTTCAGGACAAACCTTGCAATTCAAAGTTTGACTAGCTAGGGAGATGATTATAAGCATCACAAGGGGTCTACAGGTAAGACCCTGAAGAAAACTCAGGCTCCCATTGTTTTCTTCTTTAGTAGATTTGATAAAAGTATATTTAGTAGCTTTTAATAAAAGTATTCCTTTGCCAGGGAACATCAAAAAACAGAAATGTGTCTGAAGACAAGAAAACTGGAATTTTATATGTGTGTATATACACACACATGCATGTATATGTACGTGTATATTTACATACTTTTTTCTTTTTTTTTTTCACAGTGCTGGAAATAATCATTAGGAGGGAGTGACTGACACGGTGAAAGGCAGAGCCTCATTTCAGAGGGACCTCTCTAAACGGGAGGACTGGACCACCAGGATACTCACAGAGCCCAGCAAGAAGTGCCAATGGTGCCTGGTGCACAGGGGTGAGGGAGGGATAGCCCTGAGCATCAGTCCAGGCTGGAAAGTGACTGATGGACCTGCTGGATAAGGCTTGGAGGTAACAGAACATGAGCTTGAACATGGGCCAGAAGTAATTCTTATTGTGAATAATGCAAACTCTGCCGCCAGTGTGCCAAGAAGGCCAGCAGCGTCCTGGCCTGTATCAGCAATAGTGTGGCCAGCAGGAGCAGGGAAGTGATTGTGCCCCTGTACTCGGCACTGGTGAGGCCGCGCCTCGAATCCTGTGTTTAGCTGTGGGCCCCTTTACTACAAGAAGGACATTGAGGTGCTCAAGCATGTCCAGAGAAGGGCAACGAAGCTGGTGAGGGGTCTGGAGCACAAGTCTTATGAGGAGCGGCCGAGGGAACTGGGGTTGTTCAGCCTGGAGAAGAGGAGGCTGAGGGGAGACCTTATTGCTCTCTGCAACCACCTGAAAGGGGGTTGTGGTGAGGTGGGTGTTGGTCTCTTCTACCAAGTAACTAGCGATAGGACAAGAGGAAATGGCCTCAAGTTGCGCCAGGGGAGGATTAGATTGGATATTAGGAAAAATTTCTTTATGGAGAGAGTGGTCAAGCATTGGAACAGGCTGCCCAGGGAGGTGGTGGAGTCACCATCACTGGAGGTGTTCAAAAAACATGTGGACATGGCACTTCAGGATATGGCTTAGTGGGCATGGTGGTGTTGGGTTGATGGTTGGTCTTGATGATCTTAGAGGTCTTTTCCAACCTCAATGATTCTGTGAATTCTGGGTGTATGAGGAGAAGCACAGCCAGCCCAGCAGAGGGTGTTGAAGAAGATTCTGTTTCTATGAGTCCAAAAATCTCCTCAAGATGATGCATTATAGTAATGAGAAATGGGTGATGATGCTGGCAAAATGCAAGAAGGATTCCTTTGTAACCCTCCGTGGACGTGCTAAGGTCATAGGTTGTCAGACGGGCGGAAACCCAAGTGTTTCGGCAGGGAGACCGAAGTGGATAGGCATGCTGGCAGAAGATGGCAGGCAAGATGTCTTGCTGTGCGTTAGGCACTGGAGTGAACACTATACAGCTTGCTGGCACAGCCTAAATAACTCATTGCCTGGATGGGGCAGCCGTGAGAGCTGCACCAGCATGCAGCGTGCCAGCAGCACCATCCCTTCTGCTTCCTCCTGGGGCCATCGCTCCCAGCATGCTAGAAAGGCAAAGGTTAGGGTGGGTCTTGCGACATAGCCTGTTCCTTTCTCAGTCAGAATGGGAATTTTTTGGCACTGTCTGCTGTTCTGCGGCTTGTTCTTATGTTTTGCTCCTGCTAGGCGTTGTTTTCTCTGGAGGCCTGGGATCCTTGGCCCACCGTATTTCTAGTGTTGCTTTTGCCGATATCACTGTGGTTTCTGCTGGGTGGGTTTCTGACTATCGTACCATCTCGTGTTAGCAGAGCAGGGGTTGCTGAAATGCTGGAGCAGTCTCCACCCTGAGCTGCTCGTGCAACGGCAGCCCACGGAGTTAAACATTAGCAGAAGTTACTTATTTCCCCTAAAGGACAATCTTTATAGCTCTGCCCTTATTTTGTATTGTAGTCCCAGCAATACTGTAACTCTGACAGCAGGGGTTAGAATTTTGATTTGTTAAGACATTGCAATGTCATTATATCTGGTGTTTTTCAGAGTTTCCTGGATGTTACTTGAAACAGGATAATCACTTACTCATGTGCAACCAACGACCACATGGAAGCTGCTCACAAAAGAAGCCGCAGCCTTTGCTAACAAAGGAACTCCTTTCTGTTTTATTTTTTCAACCAAAATTCCTCAAACAAAGTAATTAAATGTCTCCCTCTGTTCTGGCTTTTGTGTTTGCTCTCACTTACAAGCAGCCCCAGTGGGGGGATGGAAGATATGGGACTTTGGTCTTGGAATAAGGACCTTGGTCTGAAGTTTTTCCTGTAGATAATTATTCCTAGTCCAGAAATGTCAGAATGGGGAAGATTTTTCTTCTTTGTACTTATTTGTCTAGTGCATTCACATTACCATAGATGGAATACTTTGGAGACGATATAAGAGCAGGATTTCATTTTAATCAGGTCCAGGCACAAATTTTGGACCAACAGCTAATACAGCAAAGCATCAGCAACATCTGTCTCCTCTCTGCACTCAGATCCAAGAGGATTCAAGAGCTATCCAGGCATTTTTATGACAGAAAGATTTGCTTATTCAAGAACGACCTCCCCTTTTTGCCTCTTCAGTTTTCCTCTTGTTCTCCCAAATGCAAATCAGTAACCTTTATTAACACCAGGTCTGAAAAACATTTCTGTGTTTAAATGTGAACACAGAGGGTGTGTGGGTGTTTGGTTTTGGGGATGTCAGTCAACTAGGAATGCATAATCAACATGAGTAATGAATTACACCCGGCACCTCCATCTATTCGGGCATCCCAGGGAGCTCAGAGCTGGACTGGGTCAGGATTCCGGTGACTGAAAGCCCGAAGCAGCAGCAGGCCAGGGAGGAGACCACTTCCCAGGGGGGGAACGAAGCGCTGGTGAGTTGGGGTAGAGCAGCTGGCACATGGGCACAGCTGGAGCGCAGATGATGTGGTGGGAACAAATGCTCGTGCAGGGGGACGTTATGTGGTGGCTGGGTGGGTCTGGAGGATGGGTGGAGGGGCTAGGATGGGTCTCCAACTCCAGGCAGGTCTGGTGCATGAGGTGGACCAGTGATGGGGTACGGGGATGGAGGGTGCTGCACGGGGACAGCTCAGCCTGGGACACACCAACAGGAGCCACCCCAGGGTGAAGGGCCAGACGCTGCTGGGGCCAAACGACTTTCCATTGACCACCGTTCCGGAAGCAGGGCAGAGAAATGTAGACGGGGCCTCACTAAGAGCCTCTGCCCATCACCTGTGTCTTTAGACAGGACACAGCTCCTCCAGAAGTGAATGGCAAAGGAGGTTTCAGTCTGCCCTGAGGCTGCATCTGAGATGAATTGTCCATGGGAGGTGCCCAGGTTGCCTTTTCACAGCCCCCTGGGAGTGATGTTTTGTGGCCTTTTGTCTCTCCCTCCACCCTCACCTTTGCAGATCATTCATGGGCCCTTACCAGAGGCAGCCAAGACTAAATCGATCTGGTGTTAATGATCCGCCTGGGCTCCTAAACCCTGCAGGTTGGGCTTTTGCAGCCTCTGTGAGCCACTTCTCTTTCTTGCCTACATCCTCATAGAGTGAAATGTTACATCATCTACATCAGCTGTTGTCTCTCATTTGTCTCTCTGGGAAGGCCACCAGGCTAAATCATGGCCCCTCATGAGGCCCCCTCTGCCGGTAGGTTTGCTGTGACTGGCACCTCCGGCAGCCACCAGAGAACAGTCACTCAGTGGGACATGTCCTGCATTTTTGCAGTGGTGAAGTGGCACAAGTGATTCGCACAGCATTCAGACACCGCAGTGAGAGGGACGACTCAGCTGGGTGTTGTCCAAGTGACAGTCCCAAATGTGGAGAATGGGGTTCTTCCACAGGACATGTGCTTCAGAGGTCTTGTGAGTCTTAGACAACCAGTTGGCCCATACTAGCAGGAAATCAGAGGAACACTTAAATCAGAAGGGAGTTCTGGAGCACTCAACACATCCCTTGCTCAAAGCAGGCCAATCCAAACATCAGGTCTGGTTCTTCTGAGCCTTATCAATTTGGGTTTGGGGTATCTTCAAGACCAGAGACCGTACCAGCACTCTGGTCCCTGGTTGCATCCCTCCTGCAGGGAAGAAGCTTCCCCTTGCATCCAAACAGCTTTTTCCCTTTTCCCAGATGATGGTGAGGTAAGCACGTACTTCCACCTTCCCATGGACGTCCTCCTCCTTGGGCACACAGGGACAGCAGGGAGACGTGAATCCATGAAGCACCGTGTGCCCATTGGGAAGAGGTCTTTGGGGCAGGGAGGCAGCTATGTGCTGTCTGACTGCGTGGGGAAAGAGAAAGGATGCCCAGTCCCCAAGTCTCTGGTGGGGCTGGAGCCAAAACAGAAAAAAAGGGCTTCCTGAAGCTCGGGCCTGCCTCATGTGCCCTCCTGCTCTGCCCAGCTGCTGCAGGGCCGGCAGAAGAGACAGCGTCAGGGATGGGGCTTTCCCACTGTCCTCCGCTGGCAGCAGTGCCGGGGTGAGGCTCTGCCTGCCGTCTCAGCTGCTGGCGGGGGGTGGGAGCTGTGTCTCCCAGGCAGTGCTTTGGCCCACGGCTGATTTTTTACAGGGCTGGCAGAGGCTGGTTTGCAGAAGGGAATATGACGGCATTTTAGATGTGATGACTGCGGTGTCCATGGCAACCTGCAGGCATGAGTCAGCATCTCCCTTCTGTGGTGGCCAGGAGTGCGCAGAGCTGCCCATCCCCAGCTTCCCTCCGGGCATGGCACATGGAAAAGGCAATGCTGGGGCAGGGGAGGAAAGTGTGTATAAGGTCTGAGCTACCCTGAGAGCAGGGAATATGTCAAAGAGAATATGAAACCTGAATATGTCAGGTTTTCTGCCAGCTGAACGTGGGAATCCCTTTTGCAGAATGGGGATTTTCCATGCCCACAAGGACCTGTGCTCTGCTTGGCATGAAGCTCCTCTTAGCTTCTTCTAAGTATATCTGCTTGTGCTCTTGCCACATGCTGGCTGGGGCTGTGCAAATGTGCAAAATGCTGTGTCCAGATACACACTGGCTCAGACCCATAGGCCAGAGCAACAAGAGAGCTGAAGCATGGTCCTCCCTTAGGCACAGAGATAACTGTCTTGGTCGTTGCAGCTGCAACTCAAGAGCAGGAGCCACCAGTGTGAAGGACTAGCAAGCACCACTGTGTGCTCTCTAGGTGACCTGCTGCAGGACAGAGCAGGGAGCTGCGAATTACCATTAGCAGCACTGATGCAAACTCTACCTTCTGTGTCTGCAGGAGTCAGAGGGCATAAAGCTCCCAGGCAGTTCACCACGCAGGCTTGGCCTGTGAGCATCTACTTATAATGAAGGAACAGGAGGGTCAGGAGAAAGCCTGACTGGAAAGGCAGGACTATCTACAAGAAAGGCCGGAAGGAGGATCC
>NW_010536590.1:0-455 GCF_000687285.1 Phaethon lepturus | reverse complement strand
AAGACTCTGTTGTGTACCTTCCACCTCTACTATCTCACCAATACTGACAAAGTCTGAAGGACAATAGGCACAGCATAGATGCCCATAAAGCTTTCTGTCACAAGAGATAAGGAGCAAGAAGATACCTAAGCTATTCTCCCTCCTTATTCCTCTGGAGCTGGTTAGGAAAAGAAAATTAAGTCATATCTCCCAAAATGATTATTGTTTTTGTTACCAGAAATGTAGATTTTGGTGCTGCTATAATGTGATCTGTGCTCATATTTTAGACAAAACAGTTGTTTTGTTTTTTGGTTCCTTTTTTCTTTCCTCCTTAGTGAAACTGTTGCTTAGGCAAATTTTGCAAGTCCATAAATCCTTGGGACTGGCAGCTGAACTATGAGTTAAGTTCAGGTAAAAAAAAAGTCTTGGCCATTGCACTTATTAATTGTGGTAAGTTCCAGGCCAGCCATTATGTA